>NC_069505.1:425498023-425594782 GCF_027579735.1 Bombina bombina
CAGATTTGTATTATTCAGTAATATACATTCATAACCAGAAAGTCTTTGAGAAGTCATGTGTTGGGTAGTGACATTTTTTACAAGATGTAAAACTTGGTGACTAGTGTGTAGTACTATTGGATGGCCTAATGCTCGGAGACACGCCGGCATCCCTTGTACCGGTATTGGAACTACTTTGGAAAAGAAAGCTACGGGACGCATATTGCCTCCACCATGCTCTTGGGCACAGACAGCAGCCATGGTTTTACAATTGTCCCTCGCATACAAGTGAAATGGTTTACAATAATCAGGTAGTCCTAAAGCAGGGGCACTAATAATGCTAGTCTTCAGAGCTATGTAGGATTTAGTCATGTCTGTGGTCTATTGTATATGTTCAGGGCTATCCCCTTTTGTGGCTTGCCTTAGAATGGAATCATGATGGGAGCACTCAGGAATCCATTGTCTGCAATAATTAATCATACCAAGAAAGGTGAGCATGTCCTTTCTAGTAACTGGCTTTGGGATCTGTTGAATCGCTTGGATTCGTTTGGGACTAATGGACCGGTGGCCTTGGGAAAGCACAAAACCAAGGTAATCCACTTTTGTCACTCCTACTTGTAGCTTATGTTTTGCTATTTTATGACCTTCAGCAGCAAGGTGTTTTAACAGACTTATTGTATCTACTGTATTAGCCTCCTGGTTAGGACTACACAACAGTAGGTCATCGACGTACTGAAGGAGGACGGAACCGTGGCTGGGAGTCCATGACCGCAAAGTACGTTGGAGCACCAGCGAGTAGACCTCAGGTGAGGCCACATAGCCTTGAGGGGGGCGTGTCCAGGTAAGCTGACGCCCATCATAATAAAAAACCATAAGTAGCTGTGTCTCAGGGTCCAATCGGACTGAAAAAAATGCGTTAGCTAAATCAATGACTGTAAATATACAGGCATCATGTGGAATGGCTGTGAGTAAGGTTGTAACATCTGGGACAATTGGGGCAATTGGGATTACTATTTCATTAATTGCCCTTAGGTCTTGTACTAACCTATATTCATTGTCTTTCTTTGGGATCGGATTTATGGGGGTATTATAGGGAGAAACTACTGGACGGAGGATTCCTTGTTTAAGGAATTCCTCTATCATGGGTCTTATCCCTTCTTTCTTTTCTCTAGACAATGGATATTGTTTAATAAACACTGGAGTAGTATTAGGTTTTAATCTGGCTTTATATGGGGTACACTGAACTAAACCAACGTCAAGTTTTGAAGATGCCCATACAGAGGATGGGACATCTGTCAATATGTCATTAAAAAAACACAGGTTAGTGGACCCTAGACTCAAGTCTAACCCACCCTGTCTAGTGACAGCTACTTTCAAACCAAGGGGACCCATAAGATCACGACCCAAAATGTTAAGGGGACACCCAGTTATAATACGAAATGGGTGCAAAAGTTGCTGGCCAGTACAGGGTACCCTAACTTCAAGTGGCGGTGTGATGCGAGTCTGAGTCAGCACTCCATTAATCCCTAGAGAAGGTTCAGATTTTCCAGTAATGCCATCATACATATCTGAGCATAAGGCAGAGCATGTAGCTCCTGTGTCTACTAGAAATGGTAGGGGTTCTCCCTCTACTTCTAGGACTAAGTACGGTTGCTCATGATAACTTGTTGACACCACTGGAAAAATTGGAGTGCTACCTTCTAGGCACCCCTATGGCCATTGTATGTTGTGTTTGGGTGCCTCCATGGGTGCAGGGGCTATGTAAGGCTGTCTGTTATACTGTCGGGGATTGTAAGGGGGGCCAGAATTATTAGGGGGTTTTGGGCATTCATTTTTCCAATGTCCCTGTTCCCCACAGTTAAAACAATGTGTTCTGTTTAAAGTATAATTCCCTCTAGCTCTTCCTCTAGCTCTCCCTCTACCTCTCACATACATTCTATTACTCCCTGTATTATCCCTTTCCCTGGCCTGGAATGGATCACAATGTTGTAAACTCTGCTTTTGATAAAAAGCAGTGTTTTTTCCTTCTAATTTCCTGATGTCAAAACAACCTGCCCCTTCTTTTTCATGAATTCTTTTCAAGAATTCTGCTGGAGTCAACTCTGGCCAATCAGAGACAAGTTGCTTCACCAACAAAGAAAGCTGAGGTTGCATATTACTAATGCAAGTCTGGACCTTCAGAGAGCCCATTGCATCTCCTGATTCCATTCCAGCCTCTTCCTTCCAGCATTTATAAAAACGCTTAACAAATTCTACTACTGTTTCCTTTATATTCTGTTTGCACGCTAGTGCAATTGACATACTTTGTTTATCCTTCCATATTCTATGCATTTCTATACTTAATTCTGTCCACATTTCATCAAGTCCTTCACGTGTGTTTAGGGCATAGTTAATTGTTGGATCTCGACTCAATTTACTAATACTCTTTACATTACCCCACTCCCAACCTGATTCAGGGTCATAGTCTAGAAGTGCATCAATAATAATTCTTATATCTGTCTGTGTCATGTTTTGTCCTTGTAACATTCTTTTTAAATACATAATACAAGCTGATGGATGTTGACGGGGATTTGGGGCTCCCTTGGTAATTTCCCTTAATTCACCCATGGACAAAGGTTTAATAATTAATTGGTCTCCCACAGTAAGAAATGGCATACTAGCTTCTGGTACAGCTGCCTCCTCCTCCTCTACTTCTTCATTCCCTCTTTTATATTGTGGGGTTATTGTAGGGGGGTAGGAAGGTGTTACTGGTTCAACCTTAATCGGGGGTTTGGGCATAATTGGGGGTTTAGTGACCTGGTATCGGGGAGTTACAGAAGGTCCTGGCAAGGTCCATTCCTGGGGTACCTGAGCAGAGGCAATAGCAATAGTCTCTAGATCTATGTCACTAGGGGATGGGAGGCTAGGATATAGTCTGTTATATGATGGCAAAGGTAGGTGAGGGGCATTATATGGGGCAGGGGGGGTGAATATGCTTTCTGTTTTTGCTTCTCACTTTTACCCTTCTTTTTATTCCCATCTATATCAATATATCTCCAGTATGGAGCAACAGTCAGCCAATTTTCCCCACCCTTTTTCATATAATCCATATAACCATCTTGGATCACCATTATACCATGGAAATGCCTCTTCATCACCTAGACACAACCCTTTTACCATATTCATATGAAATATATCATTATCCCCCTCTCTGGGGAATGGATCAGAGCTTCTCATAGCTTCTGTCCAATCTGCTATATTTTCCCACATAATCTTTACATTTTTCTCCTTGCATAGGTGATGGAAATTGTTTAGACTGGGATTTGCCCATTCTCAACTCCTAACTTATCTTTTAAAACATTTACAACAAAATATAATACAATACAAAACAAAAACAAAAAAAATAAATAATAAAAAATAATAAATAAAAAAATACAATACCTTTACCTTTAAGAGCAATTAATTATTGAATCTTTTTGCATAAACCACATTAACTAGAATGGTTGTACTCCATTACCAGCTATTGTGCTTAATGCTTAAGTTTACAACAAGAGAAAGAAAAAAAATATATCACTATGCTGATCCTTTCAGTAGTTTCTGGCATTAATTATCTCTAGGTCAAAGGTCACCCTTCACCAGAAAAAAATGTAGCGTTTTAACTAACATTTAGAAACAGCAATACATATTAACAACAGTTTACTTTCTTAATACTTTAAACAATAAGCAGTATTTTACTTCCTTAGCACTTTATACAAATAAACAGTATTTTTCCATACAGCATATTTAAAAACAAGCAGCATAAGAATTCATATAAACAATGCAGTATTTATCTTATAACTTTAAAACAATGTTAGCCGTACAGCAATATTTCAAAAGCAAGCAATAAGAAAACGTGTGTTTTAACCCTTCAGCCAGACTTTATATAACCTGATTTCTACCAAAGAAATCTTTTATTCCCTTTTTATTTTTTAATCAAAGATTTGATTAGAATCTACCAAAGATTCATATATATATTTAACCTGATTTTTACCAATTATTCCTCTTTTAGAATCTACCAAAGATTCACATATATATATTCCCCAACTATTCCTATGTAAAATGAAACTTAAGGGGTCTCGTGGTAAGAGAAAAAAGGTCAGAATAAAAAGACTCTTTGTTCAACTCACCTTCCGAGAGTTCCCTGTTTCATCCCACTTCTGACACCAGTTTTGTAGGGTCACTTCTTTTGTTCCTTAGCTCTGCTCTGGCTGATAAGGGTGCGGCACACGTTTTCTTCAGGGCCCTGGGGTGACCACTGAAATCACACACACATGCAACTGAGTGTTTTCACAAAAGTCCCGTTTATTTGAAGAACACACAAAGAATTTATAGGAATGTATACGTCATACATGAGGTCACAGGAAATATATAAAAAATGTAGTTAACTTCACATCTGCATAAGGGGCCCACAGGAAATAAGAATGTTGTTATAGCACATAACAGAATATGCTCATATAACCATTTTTAGAGAGGATGTTATATTAGAAACATATGTTACAACTTATACAAAAAGAAACTTGTGGAATGCTGCATTATAAACATTTGATACAAGATTTAAAGTTACCCTCAATATGCTTAATATGTGAGATTCAAATTACCCATATAACATAATATATATAATATATATACACACATATATATATATATATATATACATATATACATATACATACATACACATACATACACATACATACATATACATACATACACATACATACATACCCATCATTAGTAACGTCACACTTCTTACTTGTGTTTTCTTTGTAACTTGTGTAAGTTAATTCCAGTGATCATTGTTTACGGCTGGTACCTGCACTTCAGTACTAATTGTACGCAGGCAGCTGACACCTCCGTATATCCTTCTAAAGAGGGACATTTCTCAGTATAGACAAACGGTTTCTTTCTGATGTTTAAGCAGGTCACACTCTCATGATGACTTCCCGTTAGAGGTTGATGCCTCTGAGATAGGGGCTGGAGCAGTTCTAACCCAAAGGGATCCTTTGACTTCCAAGTCACATCTGTAGACTTTTAGCTTTACTCCTGCAGAGAGGAATTACGATGTGGGTAATCGTGAACTCTTAGCCATTAAGATGGCTTTGACTGAATGGTGTCATTGGTTAGAGGGCACCGTCATTCCCATTCAGATTCTCACTGACCACAAGGATCTGACTTACCTAGAAACTGCTTATCGACTCAATCCTCAACAGGCCAGATGGGCCTTGTTCTTTTCCCGTTTTAACTTTGTGGTATCTTATCTTCCTGGGACCAAGAACAATGCGGCGGACACCCTTTTCCGTCAGTTCCCTCACTCAAGTGATTCCTCTGAAGCTCCTATTGAACACAGCATACCTCCCTCCTGTGTGGTTGCTCAACTAAATAAAACCCTTCTGCAAAGACAGCAACGTGCCCAGTCCAGTAAACCTCCTGGAGCCCCCGTGGCCTCCGATATCCTCTTTGTGCCTCTGAACCTACGCACCCCTGTGCTATCCTGGGCTCATGATAGTAAACTCTAAGGACATCCTGGTTTGACTCCTGGTTTGACTAGGACTTTTAAGCGTCATTCCCAACATGTATGGTGGCCTACTATGAAGTCTGATGCTCAGGATTATGTGAAAGCCTACACAACTTGTGTTGCCAACAAAAGTCCCGGACCCTTGCCTACTGGCTTGCTCCAACCATTGTTTATTCCCTCCCTGCCAATTGGTCTGACTTGCTGCCCTTAGCCGAGCTGGCAAGAAACACTCATTGGCGCTCTTCTCTACAATGTTCTCCATTTCAAGCCGCAGCAGGGTATCAACCTCATGTCTTCCCTCTTTCTTCTCAGTCTACTGGGGTTCCTGCTGCAGACCGTCATGTTACTGAACTTCACCACTCATTGGCGACGTATTCACTCTCAGCTACGTTCAGCTGTCTCTAGATACAAGAAGTTTGCTGATCTTCATAGAGCCTCTATACGTGCCTTCTCGGTAGGTGAACGTGTTTGGGTCTTTACTCAACATATTCGTCTACATCAACCCTGTCACAAATTAGGGCCTAGGTTTATCGGTCCTTACAAAATCCTGAAGAAACTATCTCCTGTTGCCTATAAAGTGGCCTTGCCCAAAAACATACGCATACACCCAATCTTCCACATCTCTCTACTCAAGCCTTACATCAGGAATAGATATACCCGACTCAGAACTCCTCCTCCACTCCTGGTCCATGGCGACCCTGAATATGAGCTTACTAAGATCCTGGACTCCAGATACAGGCGCCGACAACTGCAGTATCTTGTACATTGGAAGGGTTATTCTGTGGCAGATCGTTCCTGGGTTCCTGCCCGTGACGTACATGCTCCATCTTTGGTCTCCAGATTCCATGTTGCTCATCCTTTGAAGCCGATTATGTTCCCGGAGGGAACCCTTGAGAAGGGGGCTATGTCACGCCGCGCTGCTCTAGCTGTTGCTAGGGGCACCGCATCTCCTTCCCTGCTTGTTGTCAGGGGCTATGTCGGGTCTGGATGCGTGCACGCTCCTCTGTCCATGCCGGTCCGGATTCCTGTTGCGCGAATCCTGCGCCTATGTAAGTTCCACAATAACAATCTATCACTGTCCAAGTATAGGTATTACTTTGTGTGCTCCTGGGTGTGATAGATCGTTACTGCTATTTGCCTTATCGTTGATAAACCCAGCCTGTCTGACTACTCTGCCTGATTAACCCCTAATTTGCTGGATTGAAATACTGCTACTGAACTCTGCTTGTCTGAATACTGTGCTTGATTAACCCCTATTGTTCTGGATTGCCTCTCTGTTGCCAAACCCTGCCTGTCTGACCATTCTAGTGGTCTACCCTTGGACTGCTTTACCGTTGCCAAACCCTGCCTGACCATTCTAGTGGTTTACCTTTGGACTGCTTTACCCTTGCCGCTGAAGACTATCCTGCCTGTCGTGAGTGCTACTTTTCTCATCTTGCGCACTTTCTCTGCTCTGGGATATTCCCTATCATTCCGGCTCGACGCCGGGATAAGAGGACTACTGGCCGAGTTCGGTCTGACCAGGGCTGCGGTGTGAAGTGGGGTGGTGTGACGTGCGGTGTCCACAGGTCACGGTGCAGACAGGGATGCCTGGTGACGACACTGTAGTCAATGGTGCTGGCGTCGGTGGGCCGGGGCTGCAGTGCGGGACGGGACGGTGTTTCGTGTACCTCACGAGCGGTGTCCACAGGCCACGGTGCAGGCAGCGCCGCCGGTGTCAGCAGGAGTGGCGTCATCGGGGATGCCCAGGTCGTGGTGCGAGCAGCAGCTCGGTGAAGTCGTCTGATGATGGCGTCGGTGAGACCAGGGTCGCGGGGCAATGTGGCTCCATGTGGCGTCGACACGTCACGGTGCAGGCCCGCGGCTTCGGTGGCGGCGGCGCAGTGATTTCTCCTCTTGAACAGCACAAAACACACAGTTCCCAGTGCTGCAGGTCGAGGAAACTGAAGTCTTTGGTGTCCCTGAGACTTCCAACAGGAGGCAAGCTCTACTGCAAGCCCTTGGAGAACTTTCTCAAGCAGGACACACAGCAAAGTTTACCCTTTGCACTCTTTTCAGGCAGAAGCAGCAACTGCAGGCCAGTCCAGCAAAGCAACACAGCAAAGGGACAGTACTCCTCCTCCAGCTCTTCAGCTCTTCTCCTTGCAGAGGTTCCTCATGAGTCCAGCAAGATCCTAAAAAGATTCCAGAAAGATTCTAAAGTCTGTAGTTTTGGGTGCTCTTCTTATACCCGTTTTGGCCTTTGAAGTAGGTTTACTTCAAAGAAGATTCTCACTTGCTTGTGAAATCCTGCCTTGCCCAGGCAAGGCCTCAGGCACACACCAGGGGGTTGGAGTCTGCATTGTGTGAGGGCAGGCACAGTCCTTTAAGGTGTAAATGACCACTCCTCCTCTTCCTCCTAGCAGAGATGGCTCATCAGGAAATGCGGGCTACACCACAGCTCCCTTTGTGTCACTGTCTAGTGAAAGGTGCAAACAGCCCAACTGTCAAACTGACCCAGACAGGGAATCCACAAACAAGGCAGAGTCACAGAATGGTTTAAGCAAGAAAATGCTCACTTTCTAAAAGTGGCATTTTCGAACACACAATCTTAAAACCAACTTTACTAAAAGATGTATTTTTAAATTGTGAGCTCAGGGACCCCAAACTCCACCTGTCCATGTGCTCTCAAAGGGAATCTACACTTTAAACATTTATAAAACCATACACTGCACCCTGCCCATGGGGCTACCTAGGGGTGTCTTACAGAAAGGGAAGGTTTAGGCCTGGCAAGTGGGTACACTTGCCAAGTCGAAATGGCAGTTGAAAACTGAACACACAGACACTGCGGTAGCAGGTCTGAGACATGATTACAGGGCTACTTATGTGGGTGGAACAACCAGTGCTGCAGGCCCACTAGTAGCATTTGATTTACAGGCCCTGGGCACCTCTAGTGCACTTTACTAGGGACTTACCAGTAAATCAAATATGCCAATCATGGATAAACCAATCAACAGTACAATTTACTTAGGGGGCACTTGCACTTTAGCACTGATTAGCAGTGGTAAAGTGCGCAGAGACAATAAACCAGCAAAAACAGAGTCCAAAACCAGGAGGTCAGAAGGCAAAAAGACAGGGGAGACACGCCAAAAAGCTGCCAGGTCTAACACGACTGTATTCATAAGTGAGTTTTAAATTAAAGTTGTTGTTGTTGAGGGTGGTCATGAATTCTTTAAGTGTGTTGTTCTCTGTTCCTTCCCAGATGAATAGCATGTCATCTATATAGCAAATCCAAAGTGGAACATTCCGCATATATATGTCATTATCATCAGATAATACAGTATTGTTCTCCCACCACCCCAAAAATAGGTTTGCATATGTGGGTGCACATGCTGTACCCATTGCGGTTCCTTAAGACTGTAAATAAAAGTGGTCTTTAAATGTAAAATAGTTGTGATGTAAAACAAAATGTAATAATTGTTTCATGAACTGATTATGATCCTGATTATCTGTTACATTAGTAGTTAGGAAATATGAAACTGCCTGCTCCCCCAAATGATGTTTTATGCTGGTATAAAGGGATTCTACATCAGCTGTCACCAATAATGAATTTGGAGATAATGTTATATTTTCTAATTTTTGGAGCACCTCCATAGTGTCTTTAACATAAGATGGCAGAGTATATAGATATTCCCTTAATCGCTGATCAACATATTGACTTGGTTTTTCTGTCAGACTGTTATTGCCAGATACTATTGGACGACTAGGGGGGATTTTTATGTCTTTGTGTATCTTAGGAATTAAATAAAATGTAGCTGTGGTTGGATGTGATTGTGTTAGAAATTGTTTCTCTGTTATATTGATTATGTGGTCTTTGTATGCTTTCTCAATAATTTTGTTGTACTTTTCTAAATACATTTGAGTTGGATTACCAAATAATTTCTAATAACATTGATTATTATTTGTTTCATGGCTTCTTCCTGATACATAACTTTGTCCCATAGGACTATATTTCCCCCTTTGTCCGATTGCTTTATGACCTTGTCCTGCCATGTTTGAATCTCCTGTAACACTTTATGCTCTTGTATGGTTAGATTAGAGGTAGTCCTATAATCTGGTAATTCTTTGATCTTTTGGCACACTATTTCATTAAATACTTGTATTTGTGGTGATAAGTTATTAGGGGGAATATATTTAGATTTATTCCTTATCTGTTGTCTCCAATTGGTATCTGGATGTGTCTAGTTTGTGTTAACTTGTAATTATTCTTGCAGATCTTGGAAAGCTGATTGGTCTGCTATTGTCCAATCATCACCAAGTTCTTTTTTAGCAAAAAGCTTTTTAAGCAAAAGTTTCCTAGTAAATAAGTTAATATCTTTGACTATTTCAAATTTGTTTAATTTGTTTGTGTGGCAAAAACTCAGACCTTTGGATAGCTTGAGATGTGATCTTCATTCAAAATATGATTAGTGAGGTTAATGATTTTTAAAGTTCCCATTCTTATCTTCGAGAAAGGGCTTGGTTGTCTCCTTCTTGTTTCTCTGGGAGGAGCTGTTTCTGTTTTGCATTTGTTGGGTCTCGATTCTTGAGAAGTTTTGTTGATGGGTGGAGTTCTCTGTGTTACTGACCCTAAAAAAGTCCCTGTTGAAGTGGAGGGGATTGCTCTATTACTGTTTTCCATTGTTTGTATTTGTGATCTGGTATAAGTTCTAGGTTGGATAGTTATTTCACCACTAATGCTATCTATAGAGGTAACTGAATCTGAAATCTCTATTTTGCTTTCATTGAATTGAATTAATTTCTGAGTTGTATTTGTAGAGCGAGGACGTGTGTTATCTCTCTTTTGCCATTTGTATACTCTTTTTGCCATTTGTATACTCTTTTTTTTTTTTTTTACGTTTTAAAATATTTCTTTATTGAGATCAAAAGAGAGATATCTTATAGCCATAAAACATGTAATTGAAAACACAGAGAAAATACAAAAATCGGATACATTGCATCGGAATATAACTTCAAATTGAAAAAGAAATATAAGAAACCTATATGCATTAAATGGCATGCACATGTGTAAATAATAGTTAAGAAATATCTACCTGATTAATCTTGATCTTAATGAAATAAAATACATAAATCAAAGGGGGGCGGAGCTAGCCAGCCTAGGAGATGGCTGCTTTCTGACTGAGCTCCTGTGCCCTATCTAAATGTGAACGTAAACGGCATTAGCCACCCTGCACTTTGAAGCTCCAGATTGACTGACATGTGAGCTAAATCACTCCAGCCCATGATCCGAGGGTCCTGCTCTGCTTGCCAGACCGACATATACAGCAAGCGCTCACTACGCACATAGGCCTATCGCAGCGCAAATTCAGCTTGGAGCCGATCACCTTGTACTGGTCACTTGGGAGCATCACGGAAGTGAGCCACTCGGGGAGAATACCCCCGGAGTATAGACCGGACCACTAAGGCAAATATCTGCTGGGGAGCGGAGCGGACCGCACTTTGAATTAACCTCCGTGGTAGGCCGCATCCTACGCTCAATTACACTGCGCACTCGATATTCAAGGTCCTGCTACGGAGACAAGTCGAAAGGCGAAACACTCTAAGAGGGTAAGAGAGGGGATAAAATGCGGTAAACTGTCTATGACACTAGCGCTGGGGACATTAACAAAGAACTTTAATATGTGCATTCTCAATAGAAATAACCGCTCACATGCCGCAAACAATATTCTTCTAACAGCTCAATCAGGGATGTAATCCCCCATGTTAACACCTTCAACGTCCTTACAATGGAAATGATGTAATCACACCCTCACCACTATAAGTTCTCAAATACTGCTCTAAGCAAACAAAACTGCAGTTTGTATTTCTGTCAAGTACCTGCAACATTAGCAAAAGACTTAATGAACTGCACACAGAGCATTAATTAGTGCCTCTGCCTCTATCTTAAAGTGACATCCAAAGCAAGGAGGCTTGACCTCTTTAGACACATACAGCTATGTCTCCAAAAAGGGTTACTAAACCAAGTAAAAGCACTAAACCTCTTAATACATCTACTCATTCAGTAAACAGCTTTTTCAAGACATTAGAAGCTAAGACACCAGCTCCCATGGAAGAAGTGTTACCAGATCAAAGGTCTAACCAAAGTTCATCAGACTCTGAAAGTGATCATACACCAGAAAATATTACAATCCCTACAGCCCTTTTTAAAACACTACCATCAAAGAAAGATTTTTCCTCCCTCCTCTCTCAGGTCAAGCAATGCATCAAAGATGAAATTTCAGACCTTAAAAAAGATATCACAGAAATCGGTCATAGAGTTGAAGCTCTGGAAAACCGTCAAGATTTACACGCAGAAGCCATCTCTGACCTGCATGACACTATTCATAAACAAGACACGACCATTACTGAATTAGAAGATAAGATAGACGATGTTGAAAATCGCAGCAGACGTCAGAACATCAGATTGAGGGGAATTCCTGAATCCATTTCACCGTCTGATATTGAACAATACCTCCAAGATCTGTTTAGCACATTAAAAAAAGAAGAAACGCCATCCAAAATAAGTTTAGACAGAGCCCACAGGGCCTTACGCCCCAAACCGCTAGCGGGACAACCACCAAGGGATGTTATAGTCCGTGTCACTAACTTCCAAGAAAAAGAAGAGCTAATGAGACTAGCTAGAGAACAACAGCCCATCAAATATGAAAATGCAGAGATACAGATGTTTGCCGATCTATCACAGAGAACTCTTACAAAAAGAAAAGAACTCAAACCACTTACTATGTTGCTAAGGAAGCTAAATATACCGTACAGATGGGGTTTTCCCTTCCATCTCTTGATCCTCTGGAGGGGGAGACGCTTCACATGTTCATCCACCAAAGATATACCAGGTATATATAAAGATCTGGACATTCCATCTCCCCAAATGGAGGAAAATACCACTTCCCAAGAGAGACACTCAAGCACGGACAAGCCCTCTCCCCTGCCACAAAGAAACGAATGGAGACAAGTCTCACAAAGAAAGATACGCAAATCTACACAGCCAACATCTCCAACATTGGATGAAAGGGGATAAGGACTAATCGACACCTCCAAAGATGCAATACTCACCAATTTGAGACTACTCCTAGAGGGATACCAACTGCAAGTACCCCCAGCAAACCTTAATATATTGGACCTGAAAACCCTGAGAAATGCTGATATGAAGTTTCAAAGGGTAAAATGTTAACTGTTAACTGATATTGACGTTTATTTCTTGTTCTCATTTAGTTGGGAGTTTATCTCCTTTAAGATAGAAATATGTTGCTAAGATTGTTATGTCTTATTATGTTTCTTCACTGTCTTTTCTGTTCACCTTTCCTTTTCTGTCCTTTCTTCTCTATCCTTTGTAAGTCTGTATTGCTAAATACTCACATGCCAGAATGCAAAATGTGTTATTGTCAACCACCCTCATTTTCATTGATTACACATGATGGTTAATCATACAACACAAAACCTCAACATCTATACTCAAAACACCAAAGGCCTCAACTGTCCCAATAAAAGAAGAATGGCTATTCTAGATCTCCAAAAAAAAGGAGGACATATCCTAATGCTCCAAGAAACCCATTTTAAAGGCAAAAACATCCCCAAATATTTTTCTACACACTACCCCCTACATTTCCATAGCTCCAACCCGCACAAAAAAATTAATGGCGTGAGCATCCTAATCCACAAATCGGTCCCTTTTACTAAGACACATATTATACGTGACAAGGAGGGCAGATATCTATGCTTGAAAGGCCTTCTTTACGGTAAACCGGTAACCTTAATGAATGTTTACGCCCCAAATTCCCATCAAGATAAATTTATAACATCAGTAACGGATCTAATTCTTACAGAGGCAAAGGGATCATTGATCATAGCAGGAGATTTTAATCTCCCTTTAGACCCCACTGTGGATTGCTCAAACCCCCTCACCAGAGCTAGAATCCCACATCATCACACCGTATGGCAAAAATTTAAACTTCTCGGCCTACATGACACCTGGAGATATTTCAACCCCCAAAAATTAGACTTCACCTTCTTCTCACACCCTAATAAGACCTATTCTAGGCTGGATTATATTTTAGTAGATCACCTAATTTTATCCCACACCATACACTCAGGTATTCAGCATACAACATGGTCAGACCATTCACTAGTGACATGCACCATAAAATGGCCTACAGCTCCCACCAAACCTTTCCAATGGAGATTAGATTATTCAATATTACTAGATCCAGCACAAAAAGAACTCTTTCTAGAACATATAACCTCATACTTCTCCATAAATCTGTCACCAGACATTAATGTGACCACCCTTTGGGAGGCCCACAAGAGCACTATAAGAGGCGAGTTTATTAAGACTGCCGCCCAAATCAAAAAGAAAAGTCGAGAGGAGATAAATATACTAGCTATGGAAATCGCAGATTTAGATTTCAAACATAAATTAAACACCTCTGATACTTCTATCCTAGATCAACTCAAGCTTAAAAGAGAAAATATGAACTCTATACTGCATATCCAAACACAAAGAAAACTTCTGCATATACACCAAACCTTCTACAGGGAGGGAAACAAGTCAGGGAAGCTATTAGCCAGGGCATTAAAAAAACAACAGCAAAAAACTTATATTCATTCCATCAAAACATCACATGGTAAACAATTAGAAGACACCAAGTCCATAGCCAGGGAATTCAAGGAATTCTACCATAAACTTTATAATCTTTTCCCTCTTAGAAACCCGCAAAATCATATACTCCTCTGTAATCGATACCTAGACAGCCTACCTATCCCCAAGATTAACGCAGACCAATGCCAGCACCTAGATCGCCCCATCCAACCATCTGAAGTACTAGAGGCAATAAAACAATTAAAACAAAACAAAGCTCCAGGCCCTGATGGCTTTACAGGACTATACTATAAGACATTTGCTTCTGTTCTAATACCTCACTTAACATCACTATTTAACTCCATACCAGAAAAATTACCTTTCCCAGATACAATGATGCAAGCGAATATCTCAGTCTTAGCCAAACCTGGCAAGCCCCCAAACATTCCAGCCAACTTTAGGCCCATCTCTTTATTAAATATTGATCTCAAACTATATGCAAAAATACTAGCCTCCCGCCTCAACCACATTCTCCCATCCATAGTTCACCAAGACCAAGTGGGCTTTGTCCCACATAGAGAAGCAAAAGATAATACGGTCAAAGTACTTAATTTGCTAGAACATGTTACACAAAACAAGACCCCGACTGTTTTCGTATCCACCGACGCTGAAAAAGCTTTCGACCGACTGGACTGGACATACCTTCTTTCGACCCTACAGCATTTCCATATCCCAGACTCTTTTATCCAAAAAATTCTTGCTCTATACTCAAATCCCACGGCACAGATTAAGATCAATGGAACCCTTTCTGAGCCGTTTGAAATTCGGAACGGCTCCAGACAGGGATGCCCCCTATCACCACTCCTGTTCATTTTATCCCTAGAACCCCTGGCTATTAAAATAAGACTGAACGACCGAATCCACGGAATATCCATAGCAGACCATATGCACAAACTGGCCATATTCGCGGACGATATTCTCTTGACCCTCACAAACCCTGTATCATCGCTACAACAAGCAATCTCTGAATTAACACAGTTTGGGACGATATCAAATTTCCTAGTAAATATGTCTAAATCTGAATACTTACCAATACATCTGACAACTAACGCCCTTAATACATTAAAATCAATTTGTCCCCTCAAACAGCAAACAAAATTCCTGAAATATCTTGGCATTCACATTACCCCAGATAAGACAGATCTCCGCAAATATAACTATGGAGGCCTGATCACAGAACTCCAAACACTAACATCCCAATGGCTCCCAAAAAACATATCCTGGACAGGTAGAATACAGGCAGCAAAAATGACTCTACTACCAAAAGTTTTATACATTCTTCAGACAGTCCCTATCCCAGGCATACAAAAAGATTTAGATACTATGCAAAAGATCATAAATGACTACATTTGGAAACGTAGACCCCCAAGGATTAACAAAAACACACTCTTTAAGCCTCCAGCAGAAGGAGGCTTGGGAGTTCCCCACCTTCGCTCTTATAAACTCGCTATATCCCTACAGAGAATTCTTGAGTGGTACAAATTTAATACACCTAATCACAAAAGCTGGGTCCAACTTGAGTCTAAACTAGCTACCACAGACAACCTAAATACCGCAAGCTGGAACCCGGCTCATTTTGCCAAACACTCCATCTCAACATCATCCATTTCCAACGAAACTTGGACAGACTGGAAATACATCTGTAAAACACCAAACAAAATCTCATCCAGATACTCACCCCTCACTACACTACTGAACAACCCGGAATTTAACCCCGGCATAACCCCAGATCCCAACTCTCACACAGACCCTCAAAAACTCCTCCCCATATATCTCCTAATAGAGGATAATAAGACCATTAAAGGAAAACCCCAACTTGACTTAATAGAACACCCCTTCCTCTCTTCTTGGCTCCGTGTACACCAAATGAAACACTATATATCGACACATAAATACAAAGGTGACCTATTTCGCCCCCTTACAGCATTTGAACAGATCTGTATATCCAAAGAGAATATTAAAGGAATAATCTCCAAGCTATACAAACTTACCTTAACACTCGCCTATCCAGATCTTCCATCCTACACAAAGAAATGGGATAACGAATTGCACTTAAATACACCAACAGAGACATGGTTACACAGATTCTCAAATCTTTCGCATTCAGCACATTCAGCCCATGCAAAGGAAACTAATATCAAACTATTAATGAGGTGGTACTTAACGCCAGCCAGAATTAAATATATATTCAAACAAACCTCAGGCTCATGCTGGAGAGGATGCGCCAGGGAAGGCACCTTTCCCACATTTGGTGGGAATGCCAACATATTAAATCATTCTGGTCTGGTGTTTTTGAGACCATCAACAAAACCTTAGGTAGCCAAATGACACCCAATCCAGAATTAATAATGCTAAGCCAACCACCGGAGGTCACTTGTAAAATAAGGAAACACCTTTACTACATCATGCTAAATGCAGCCAATCAGTTAATACCGAAAAAATGGAAATCAGCAATCATACCCACCATTCCAGATTGGATTGACTTAGTCAATAAAAACTTAAAACTAGAGAGATTATACTATCTTAAACTAGACCAACTATCATTATATCTGGACATGATGTTTCTGTGGGAATCTGTTCAGCATAACACTCAGAACACATAATGTACTTGCTCAGTAACATACATAACCAAAGTGATACAGAAATTTTGATATTCATAAATGTCTAAGCTTATCTCTTACATTACATCCTTTATTTTCTTTTTCTTTTTCTCTCTTTACCACTATCTACTCCCCTTCCTACAAGGCAAGAGACAAGTTACTAATGTTCCACAAAAATGTACCTGGTTCAAGTTACGACTTATAAGAAAAACAGATTTATTGATGTCCTCACATTATTAAAAAATGGGAAAGTTCTCATGCTGTACTTATTAGTCTAGAGACCTTGGACTTTCCTGAACCACAGCGAAACTGTGAAGAGACTCTAAGCCCGAGGCATCATAGAAAACAAAAACTTTAGGCCCTAGATGTTGTGATTTGACTCAATGTGAAAGCTTTATTTTCTTTGTATCTATGAAAATAGACTTGCCTTGTACTACTCTTGTATTACTCTGTTACTTTATTACTGTATTAATGTAAAATTCAATAAAAAAAAAAATAAAAAAAAAAAAATACATAAATCAAAACTCTAACGTGTATATCGTACCCATGCAATCGATGTTTTAGAGTGATCCATGAAGTCTTGTCTAACCTGTCTAGTCAAAAGTAATGTAGGGGAAGGGAAAGACAAGGAAAGAGGTTGAAGGGGTCATATTAAGAAGGGGAGCGGAAGGATTAGGGAAGCTTAAAAAAGGGTAGGACAGAAAAAGAAAAAGCGAGGAAAAGAACAAAGCGAGCAATAAGATGTACATAGGAGAGAGGGAGAGAAAAAAAAGGGGGGGGGGGAGGAGTAATAATCTTATTTAACCTTTGTTGTCTCTGGTCGCTATGTTTTGGGCTGAGAAATGGTCTTACTATGTTGGCCTATTGAATTTGTAGCCAGTCCGTCCATATCATCCAGTAGTCCTACGCACGCCCCAGGGAACAGTACGCAAATCTTTCCATATTGACCATATACTGTATTACGTCGCAGACGTCCGATAATGTAGGTGGGTTGATTTGTTTCCAAGCCCTGGCGATGCAGAGTTTGGTGGCAGCCACAACATAGATCACAAGTTGTCTGGTACATTTAAACATCTCATCATCAAACACATGAAACAGAGCAGATCTTGGAGATAGCTGTACATTTATGTTCATGGAGTGCAGAAGTATTTCAACTTCCTTCCAGAGTTTCTGAATTTTCGGGCAGGTCCACCAAATATGCGAATCAGAGCCCTCACCTCCACATAACCTCCAGCACTTTGATGAAGAGCCAGCAAACATTTTGGACAGTCTAGTGGGAACTCTATACCACCGCAGCATAAGTTTCATGTACCCTTCAAAAATAGTTACACAATGAATCTTTTTATGTCAGCAATCTATAAAAAGAAGAAAGAGAGACAACTGACTGCTTCAGGCAATCACTGGATTCATCACATGATGAACAACACATAACAGCTGGTTGAGAGATGTGATTGTCCCAAGCAACTAGTGAACTCTGAAAGCATTCAGTGGAAGTTGGTTTCAGTCAGGATATACATTACTCTGACCATCCTGGGATCCTGTGAACCATCAAATTTCTCCTGGATGCCTTGCCACAAGTCTGTTGGGTGACCGAATTGATCCCTTCATGCTCCTATAGCATCAAAAGAGGTGCTTGATACATTGTGAGTACCACTCTTATCATTATCTGAGTTTGTTCACTTGTACCAACAATACTAGGCCATATAGGCACTTGTGTCTCTTCTCTGTCCACATAGACATCAGTTCCTGTGCTGGAAGTTGGTCTTCTGGGTGACCGAATAGATCCCAGACTGCCCCTATAGCACTAACTGAGGTGCTCTTCTAAATGTGAGTTTGTTTTTTTATCTCAAGATCTACAAAATTGGACCAAACAATATTGGCCCATGTGGCGCTTCTGTTTATTCTTCTTTTTATAGATTGCTGTCCCTGGATCCTGGCCTGGATCTTCACAGATAGCTGCCTTTATTCCTCTCCAGAGACTTTAATACAACTATATTGCCTCTTCCTCTAAGGCATTGTTACACACTTATAATAATATTTATTTAATTAATTGTTATATCTCTTAACTATATAATGTTATTATTTGCATATTTGTTTTTGAGATATATATATATATGTGTACTATTGTGCGCGTTTATATGGGTGTATATATGTGTGTATATATATATATATATATATATATATATATATATATACACATACAGATGCTGATTATTGACCTCACCAGTGTTATTAGTTTGTGATTGATAATTATTCACATTTGACACCACTAGTAATTAAAATATTTTTTTATATTCACTTATTCACTATATATATATATTTTTATATTTATTTTTAGCACTATAACTCTTGACACACTAGAAGACTATAGTCTTCATTGTATATTATTTATCACTTAGTTTTTGTTAATAGGGCTCCCCCTCACTTCTTTGTTGTCTTTTTTTGTCAGAACTACTGCAGTGCTGAGCTCCAGGTCTGTTATTTTCAAATCTAGTTCCTTGCACCACATTTTAATTTGTCCCGGAAGACCAACAGAGTGATCTTGTAGCATGGCCCTATAGTGAAATGTAAGAGGTTTGTATGTCCCCATTCCACTCATCCATCTCTCTTAGCAGGGTCTAAGTACTTGAGTATTGAATTTCCAGGAGTGTAGTAAACTGAGTATTCTAAAGCATTCAAAATGGAACCACAGTGGAGGTCCAACAAGAGAATCAAGGATCTGGGGAACCGTCAACAGCTTGGTATTGAAGAATAGTTGAGCGATCACAGTGAAATTATGCTCAATCCAGAACTCAACATGAATATTAGGGAGGCCCCATAATAGACCCCTTAGTTGGTGAATTGGTGAGGGGTGCGGGGCAATCTCTAAATGATATCTAGGTGTGTGCCACATTCATATATTTTGCTGGATGATAGGGTTAGAAATTTTATCAACTAACTGCTTGTAACTAGGTACCCACAGGGTGCTTGGAAGATCCAAGCCCTCGGGAAGGTATAGCTCCTCCAGTCTGAACCACCCAGGTTTCACAGCACCGGGACCCCAAGCTGTGATCTGAGACAATCTTGTAGCTTCGTGATAGAGTAATATATTGGGGAAGGAAATTCCCCCTCTAGACAATTCTCTCTTCAAGATTTTGTGACTGATACGTGGGGTTTTCTGCATCCAAACATATCTGGAGAAAATCCGGTGAATATGCTGTAAAACAGCGTGTGGGATGTTTAAAGGTATGCACCTCAACAAATACAATCCCTTAGGGAGCAGCGACATTTTTACCGTGGCCACACGTCCCATCAATGAGATCTCTCTGAAGTCCCATCTATTTGTTAAAGTCTGTAGCTCAGCTATCAAAGCGTTAAAATTTAATGTTATTATTTTATCCAGTTCAGCACTTAGCTGAATGCCCAGGTGCCTTATGGACTCCGTGGACCATTGAAAATCATAGTTTGCTTGTAGATCTAAAAGTTGTTCCTGAGAAAAATTGATACAATATGCTTCAGTTTTTGTCATGTTTATTTTGTAATGGCTAATTGTACTAAACTTGTCCAATAAAGCAAAAACCGCCGGGACTGAAGAGGTAGGGTTTGTGAGAAGGAGGGTAACATCATCCGCGTATAAGACAATCTTTTCTTGACTAGGACCCATAAGCAAGCCTTCAATATCAGGTGCAGTTCGGATTGCCTTCGCAAGCGGCTCCATAGCCAGGGCGAAAAGCAGGGGGGATAGTGGGCACCCCTGTCTAGTGCCATTGGAAATAACAAATGCTGGTGAGCAGAAGCCCATCCCTCTCACCCTGGCTGACGGGTTATGGTATAAAACCCTAATCATGTCGATAGCTTTGGATGGGAATCCAAAGACCTCCAAAACCTCCCATAAGTAATCCCATCTGACCCTGTCAAATTCCTTTTCAGCATCTAGTGACAGGGCCATCAGGGGAGCACCAGATTTCCTTGCCTCCACAAATATAGTCATTAAGCGCTGTGTATTGTCTGGGCCTTGCCGGCCCTTCACGAAACCCACCTGATCTACCTCTATCAAGGGTGGTAACAGAAATGTCAACCTGTCTGCCATGGCTAAAATATAACTGAGGCATCTATTTAATATGACCAGGACTTCTCTCGCTCCAATGGATAAAGTGAAACATGTATATACAGTCAAACTAGCAATTCTCTAGCATACTCTAGCTTCTAACAATAAGTGAATTTCCTATTCGAAGCATGTCGCTGCATAGGTTGTAACTTACCATTAGCCAACCCGAACCTCAATATATGGCAACAATCGTAACTGAACGCTCAGGCGCTATTAACTATATATTCCCTAACATAGGTGCAACAACTGTAATAAGTCAGCCTTCACATATGAAGCATAAACAAGCACTATCCTACAACCTACCCATATCGGTGGGTCTCCACTCTTACATATCTTATGAAACATAGAGAACTGTAGATTTAGAAGCAACATCTGACCATGCCTATGGTAGCTATAGATTATATTGTGATAACGATTTTAATATAACAGTTAAGATATAACAATTTTAGCTATGGCGTGTGTACTGGGCATATGTAAATTATTCCTAATCTAACCCTATACAATTTAACTAATAGTTTTCTAGCATGCTCCAGCCTCTTACAAGAAGTACCTTCCTTATTTTAAAGGGACATTATACACTAATTTTTTCTTTGCATAAATGTTTTGTAGATGATCTATTTATATAGCCCATAAAGTTTTTTTTAAAAATAAATGTATAGTTTTGCTTATTTTTAAATAACATTGCTCTGATTTTCAGACTCCTAACCAAGCCCCAAAGTTTTATGTGAATACTGTCAGCTACCTTCTCCAGCTTGCTCCTGTTTGTGTAAAGGGTCTTTTCATATGCAAAAGAAGGGGGAGGGGGGGGGGAGTGTCTTATTTGCCACTTGCAGTGGGCTTTCCAGCTACCTTTTTAACAGAGCCAAACTGAGAGCTTCTAAGTAAGTTTTTAAACAGTTTTATACTGGATTTTTATATCAGTATCTGTGCATCTTATTCTTTATAGTAGTGTCTATTGCATGCAGTTATATGAAAATGAGTGTATACTGTCCCTTTAATCATGTCAGTTTACTGTTTGTATCTTATCGTTAGCTAGCATGAACCTTAGAGTAGGTCGACAAACATAACTGATCACTCAGGCATTATTAACTATACATTCCTTAGCATAGGCTTACCTACTTTAATAGGTAAACAATCATATTTACCTCATGAAACATAATAAATTGTAAATTGAGGGATAACGTCTAACCATGCCTGTTATGGCTAGGAACTGTACTAATATAATAATAAAAGCTGGAGCATGCGTGTTGGATGCTTCCAAATTATTTCCACTTATATATAGCTCACTGAGGAGTCTCAACTTGTGATCGCAAACATCAAACATCATTAAACATGCATTCATTAACATATGAACAAATAACCTGTTGAACCATAAAAAGAGTTTAGAAACAGAAAATATAAAATGTCTTCTTTGGTACATCAAGTGTCACTAGTCTCAATTAACTTAGGAAGTAAATTATGAGACTCTGTATGCAAGAATAATCACCATGTGTTCTATTGTCTTTTCTTATGAGGTTTAGTCTATGATGTATTTATAATCCATAGTAGTTCCCAAACCTATGTTTTAGGAGAGGTGTAATAATGGATGTGCTGGTAGAAATCCCTTTATTCATCTTCCTATTTCTGGGAATTGTGTCTAGAATATATCTGGGGGAAGCAACAGTAAGCCTCCTCAAACATTACATATCAACTTAGAACAAATCCAAATTAACAATATACTTATCAGTCCTCATCCTCTGAGGGGTTCTCCGTCTGGGCTGATGACAGCTGATCCATAGCAACACTCTGTCGTTTAGAGGGAGCAGGTCTCTGCGGTAGAGGTCTCCATTCAAATGCTGTGGGTCGCAGGATAGAAGATGATGTAGTGCCTTGGTCTGTATCTTTAGAAGTGGGAGAGCCAGATTCCCTACGTTGAGTGTTTTGCTTGATCCAACCTTTAAGAAGAAGTTGTCCCTTATCAGGAGTATCGGCTGTGTAGAAGCGACCATCCTTTTGTATCAGCAACTTAGTGGGGTAACCCCACCTGTACTTCACACCCATCTGCCGCAGTGACTTGGTGACTTCGCGGAAGGTACCTCTCTTTTGAACAGTGAACTGGGACAGATCAGGAAAAATCTGTATGGATTCAAACTTCTTAGGTAGAGTGGGGCGTTGAAACATAGCCCTGAGGATTTGTTCTTTATAAGTGAAAAAATGGAATCTAGCGATCACATCTCTTGGCTAATCTACACGGACATTTCTCCCTCTGGGAAGTCGATGCACTCTATCTATTAAGGTCTTGTTAGGGAACTCTGGGTGATGTAAGAATTCACACAACTCGGTGAGGAATTTACAAAGTTCTGTCGGGGGGACATCTTCAGAGATACCCCTGAATCTTAAATTGTTCCTACGGGAATGGTCTTCCATGTCTACCATTTAAGACTCAATAGTGTCCATCATGTTCACTAGAATTTGTGAGTGGTTGGCAAGGTTCCCTTGTTCTACTGATAGATCTTCCTGCTTTCTTTCCAAATCATCAATACGCTCACTAATGGCGCCAATGTCCTTTCTGAGAAAGAACCCTTAATAGCCTTTGTGAGAGTCTCTTGTAGGGAGTTTACAATATCAGAAGCCATTGATACAGAAAGACTATTTTCCCCCCTGAGGACTTCTGTCGTTCCAATACTGTTGGCAATACACTGTTGGGAAGCACCAGGATCAGTTATAGGTTTCTCTGCAGCAGGTTTGGACTTAAAGTGATCCGCCACAGATTTTTTGTATTCTGAAGGGTTAGCAGTTTTCCTCCTAGAGCCCTGTGGTATGGTAGAAGCAAAGAATATTTAGTTAAGTACCAATGAAGATGGCAAGTAGAATATTTCAAGGACCCCTCAGTAGGATGTTGAAGATATATACTTTTATTATCAGCAGTTTATCATGTAGCTTTATGCCCCGGCCCCAGAGACCCAACTCCTCAATACATATTCACATAGCACCAGGACCACATTAGAGACCCTATGTCTTCCATTTTAACCTGAGCGGTAAGCAGGACTATAGTGGTATTGTAGGTCAGAATGTATCTCAGTTATGCGGGCAATATGAGTCTTATCCGGGATGCACCTATTAGTAGCCAGACTGCAATAGAGCAGCAGGTACTCTCAGGACCTGTTTAGTGTTGTGTAACCAGCAATTGTTATATTTTGTTTTTGTTTATTGCAGGTTAATGCAGAGGTGTTGCTGCTTATGTAGAAGAGGTGAATAATAAGCGGTATTTCAGGGTGCGGCCCGGTCTTATATCAATAGGGGTACAATAAGGCCTCAGCAGAATAAAAAGTTATGAAATAAATATAGATACAGGGCCTGAATGCAGCCAAGAGTTTTATAAATCCCCAGTGATTATTGCAGAAGAGTTGTTGTAGACGGAAAGGGAGTAATAGTAGTGGGTGAGTCTCCTGTATTGTAGTTTCCACTTGTGGCAAGCTGTCTCTATGTTTCACTATGGGGAGTGGGAAAGATGGCCAACTTTCGCGCCACTTACTCTTCACTTGCTCTGTTTTAGTTACTGCAAGTGTACCCTGTACCGTTATAATGGGCTGATATTTTTCCCCCTCAGTAGTTATTTTTCAGGGTCCCAGAGTGTGGGGATCATGCCTCCGCCACCCCTATTTAGCTTCAGTGTCGTGCTTAGGCTTTTATATGAAGCCAGCTTCAACCCTTACCTCCACTTGCCGTCACGGGTCAGGCTGCGGGTTGCACCTTTCTCAATCGCAGGTACTTGATGTCCCGACCCTCCAGACCTAGGGGTGATGCTTTCCCTGATATCAGCTCGGATGATGCGTCATTGCGTTGAGCCGGGCCTCAATCTCCTGTCACTGTGTCCGTCCTGAGCGGGACTTCTCCGCTCAGCCTCGCACCTTCTACCTGCTACCCTTACTGGCACCTGAAGTCACAGTACCTCCCTATAGCATAGGGCAATAAGCATCCACAAAAATATTGATGATCAAATAGGTTTTGACAACTTTAAAGTTCAAATTTGTCCCGGAGCTCATTAAAGCTGAGACTGTTCGTCTCTGCGGTTAACTCTGCCCCTTGTATACTCTTTTATTAAGGTAATCACCTTGGTCTCGCTGATATTTTTCCTTTTTGTTCAATATTAATTCATTCTCTAGTTTGTCTAATTCAGCTTGATATTGTTTATAAAGGTTTGACAATTTGTCTAAATTTCCAAAGGTTTTAAGATTATCATTATAAGTTTGAATTTCTTCTTCTAAGAGTGCCACTTCATCTTGATCTGCCTCTATAAAGATTTGAATTAGTGTTTGTGAGCATGTGGTTAGTGCTTTCTTCCACCTATCAATGTGTTCTTGTTTTTTGAGATCATATGCAGGGAACAGTTTTATTCGTAATCATCATATTATCATATTATCATATTGTCTTGTTAATATCTTTGAAAAAAAAATGTAAATTCCACCACCTCTTAGAATGTTTATAAAGTGTTTTATGAGATGGACACAATAAATTATTGATTTGATCTCCTCCTACATTTTGAGGTTGTTCGTTAGAGACATTAAACATTGTGCTAGTAAGTCATGTTGTAAACTAATGATTGTGGGTGTATATGAATAGTTCCAGAAAACCTAGTTTAGCCTAGGTGAAGTAAACGTACAGCTTTTTCAAGGGAAGTGTGCAGCACCCGGAAGAAGCTCCATGCTGCTTCAAGAAAAGGAGTGAAACGAGCGTTAAGACTCGTCGGTGTTTTGCAGCGTCTAACAGCGGATCCTTTGCCTGATTCTATCTACCCCAGAAGACGACACGTTATGGAAGCAAGTTGTAAGGGAGGAGCGGCCGCGTGAAAAAAAGACAGGTACCTATGTGAACTTTTACCCATAATTTACTTGGCTTGGTAACACGGTATACCTGTGAAAAAGACGCGGAGAGGTACAGCTCCCCCTTTAAATAAGCTCTAACGTATTTCATTGGTGTAAGGAACAGGGGTATAGATTTGATTCGCCTGGCTTTGAGAATAATTGGGAACGATCTCCCTCCCTCTGGATTACAAATAATATGCATTTATTTTGAATGACAGTTAATCCTAAAGATTTCTGGTGCACCAGACTAACTCTCGACCAGTGTGTTTTTACATGCGCTACTATGGGATCCCCTGTATGAATGTGATTTGAATGATTGGATGCATAATTATCATTTTATTATTAAACAATTTCTAAATTTGACTTAAAAATCTCTAGTGTGAGCGGGGGGCGGAGCTGGCCGCAGCTAAGATGGCTGCTTAACTCCATAGCTCCGGTAGCCAGCTCCAACAAATTGCCCTATAAAGTTATAATTTTACCACTATGCACATCTACCTATGAAGAGCTGATGGATACTTGCCCGGAGAGGCTAAGGACTGACTTTTTAAACGCGGGCTGCAATTTCAGCTGAGAGACTGACAGCTTACTCTGTGTTCGCGCCACACGCTGCAAATCTTGAGACGAAAGGTCCCAACTGTGTCAGGAGAAAGGTACCCACACTTACCGGGCTCGGATGACCCCAGGTAAATAGATAAGGCAGCGGGGAACCCTCCCTTATTCTCCCCGTGAGAGCTATTCTGTCCGTGAGCCGCCGGACCCAGACGTCCTCCCGCAACAGGCCGCCATCTTGCCAGCATCACACGCAGTTAGAGACTGCGTGTGAAGGGGACATTAGAAAGTTCTGCACCCGAACGGAGCATTTAACTCAGCTAGCATACAACAAGCGGGTGGCAGGGAGTGGAGGGCAGATATAAAAAAGTAAAGAAGATTACAGTAACGGAGCCTTGTCTGACTTGCAGCAAAGCACAGGAGAGTATATCAGACATATATGTTATCAAGCCAACTAAAAGCTATAGCCCCTTTATTGCATTGTATCACATAGTTATTAAGGAGAGCTGTACTGTTCACATAAATCCTGGACTGAGCTTCTATTGCTGAAATCCACACTGGGAGGCAGCCCTGTCCTGAAAAGTGATCATACATTTAATTTTTTATTTTTTGCTTCTGTGAAGGGTCAATCCGGGACTGTTATCTCTGCCCCTCCTCTGCAAAGGGGTTAATAAGGGTGTCCACTGCATGCTTGCTGAGCTCCCTACAAAGTCTCAATCATGAACCCCAAACGTTCAGCAAAGCTCAACAAGCCACAGAAAATGAATAGTCAAAGGGATAGTGTGGTGGGTCAGTTTTTCTCCCCTACGGGAACTAAAGCAACAATAAACTCTGAAATGACCAGATCACCTATAAAAAGGGTGCCGGCACCACAGAAAACGGTGGAGACCCCTGAGGAAAGCACCTCCGTGCCAAACAATATCCTCTCCACATTGGCGTCTAAGCAGGACATTGCAGACATAATCCGCTTATGTATACGCTAAGAAATAGCGGAAATGAAGCAGGACCTGCACTCTATGGGCAACAGAGTGGAAGCATTAGAGGAATTTACAGACCACCTACAGGGAGAAATTAATACGACTCAGGATGTAACAAAACATCAGGCTGAATTGCTCTCTGATCTACATGATAAGATAGAAGACCTGGAGAATCGCAGCCGCAGGAAAAATCTTAGAATAAGAGGTATTCCTGAGTCAGTGCTTCCGAAAGATTTCCCGACTTATTTTCCAGCCCTCTTTGCTCACCTGAAGAGCACATCACCGTCTACAGACATCCCCTGGGTCAGAGCCCACAGAGCCCTGAGGCCCAAACCTCCCGACACAGCACCCCCAAGGGATGTCATTATGAAATTCAAGGACTTCAGGGAAAAGGAGGAGCTTTTGAACCTCTCCCGTAAGAACCAGCCGGTCAAGTTTAGAGGTGTTGTTTTACAATTTTTTCAGGATTTATCACAAAGGACATTACAAAGAAGAAGGGAACTGGCTCCATTGACCTCACTCCTACGACAAAAGAGGATCTTATACAGATGGGGCTTCCCCTTCCACCTATACGTCCTGCATGGAAACAGGAAATTAAACTGTAAACCTCTAGAGGATGCCAGGGATTTCTGCTCAGCTTTAGAGATTGAGGTACCTAATGAAATATCTACGGAGGACTCTCAGGAACCCCCAAAGAAAAGACCAGCTGGGACAGATCGAGGAGGTTGGCAAAAGGTTGCCCCTAAGCAAAAAGCTCGCCCAACAGTCAGGTCTCCAAGTTCCTCTCCTTGATACTCCTTCCAGTGCCCTAGTCTGGGAGACTGGACCGAACGCTGGGTCTTGTGGCCCTTGGTCAGAGACCTGGTAAAGTTTGCCTAACAATAGCACCGGTGGTGTTATCCCTGTTTGACTTTCGGAGTTCTGCTCTGCTAGATGCCAATAAGTATCCTCTTGTTTGTCTCTTCCACTCTTGTTGCTATAACTACTAAAATCCTTTTTCTGAGTAGATCAGTATAGCTTGAACCCCAAGCATAATGTTATAGATTAAGTTTGTTTATCTTGATTATTGTTATGTAAATGTAAACTATGGGCACTTGTTAGACCTAATTGTATACCTTCATGTGGAGCTGGCTACTGCCTCCTCCTACTTAACAAACGTTTTATGGCGTTATTTTTACTAAGATATTCTTTGTTTAGATGTAAATTTCACTGCTCACTTTTAGGTTATTACCTGTTTTTGATGTTAATGTTACGTATGAGAAATGCAGATTTTGGGTTACAGCTGAAATGGAGTATGCACATACTGATTACTATCGAGACATTACTGTTAAGACACTTACACAGAATGACAGACATCCCTTCACCGACGAATCATGACTACTGACAACAAGAATATTACATTGTTAAGTCAGAACGCGAGAGGTCTTAATTCAGCACAGAAGCGTTCCATGGCTATGTTAGACCTCCGCCGCAAAGGAGGTGACATTTTATTCCTACAGGAGACGCACTTCCTAAAACTTAAAGAACCAAAATATTTTGGGGGATATTATACACAACATTTCCATAGCTCATTTGACCATAAAAGAAACGGAGTGAGCATCCTCATAAGCCGGCACATTTCCTTTACCCCAATCCATACACATACGGACACGGAAGGGAGGTTTCTGTGCGTAACTGGTTTGCTGTTTGGTTCACCAGTTACGCTAGTGAATTTATACGTCCCGAATAAAAATCAATTCCCCTTTTTCAAAAAATATTTTGCACAGATTTTAGATCATACCATAGGAACACTCTACATTGGAGGCGACTTTAATATACCCATACACCCGGATATGGATACCACGAATCCAAAGCCCTCCACATCTAAAAATACACTTAAGCAATTATGGAAACTCATGTACGAACAGACGTTATTTGACACATGGAGATTTAAACATCCAACTAGAAGGGATTACACCTTCTTTTCCTCCCCACATCACTCATATAGTAGAATTGATTACCTCTTAACAAACCAAAAAGGCTTATCTTATGTCCTCACCTCTAAGCTTTCACACACAGTCTGGTCTGACCATTCTGCTGTGTTGACACAATTGGTATGGCCCTCTGCACCAAAGACCACTTTTCTGTGGAAATTAGATGACAATTTGTTAAATTACCCTGACTTTAAACATAAAATAGAGAAAATGCTTCCGGAATATTTTCAACTAAACTCATTACCAGAGACGGACCCCTTCGTGGTCTGGGAAGCCCATAAGTGCTACATTAGAGGAGAGTTCATTAAATATAAAGCGCATGTCAAGCAAAAAGCACGGCTGCTTTACAAATCATCCACTGACCTCTTAGCTAAATTAGAACACCAACATAAATTGAACCCAACAGACACCCACACCCTCGAAGAACTGGACAAAGCTAGGCAAAAAGTACAAGAACAGCTAATGCAAGAGGCTAATACACTAGCACTGAAAACAAAGCAAAAATTTTACTTCGAGAGTAACAGAGCGGGAAAGCTTCTCGCACGTTCTCTAAAACTTAAAAAACTAAAAACCTTTGTTAACGAAATTAAAACACCAACAGAAAAGACGGTCAATACGACCCCAGAGATACTCTCCCAATTCCTAGCATATTATTCAAAACTCTATAACCTTCCGAGACCAAATGTCTCAAGCAATGGCGAAAACACTACCAAAACATACCTTTCAGACACCCCCTTACCTCAGCTAACAGAGGCGCAGGCAGCTGATCTTGAGACGCCTTTTTCGGTAGCAGAAATTGCTGCGGCCCTTAAACAATTACCATCAGGCAAGAGCCCAGGCCCTGATGGATTCACGACTTCCTAAAAATTTGCATCAGTCTTGACCCCCCACCTATGCACAATCTTTAACATAGCCGACCAGACGCACCCTTTTCTCTCCTCAATGTTAGAAGCCCACGTCACAGTAATCCCCAAACCGGGCAAACCTACTAACTCCCCTGCCAATTTTCGCCCTATTTCACTCTTAAATGTCGATATCAAATTGTATGCAAAACTCATCGCCTTAAGAATTAACAAACTGCTGCCCCAATTAATTCACCTAAATCAAGTGGGTTTTGTCCCTCGCCGAGAGGCGAGAGACAACACTATTAAGATTCTGAATCTCCTTGATTATGCACAAACTCATTCTATTCCCTCTATCTTTCTAGCCATTGATGCCGAAAAGGCGTTTGATAGATTAGATTGGCAATTTTTAAAACTTACATTAGCATAATTTGGAATAGGAGAAAAACTTATAGGGAAAATTTTTGCTTTATATCATACCCCTAAAGCCCGTATTAAATTAAACGACTCTATATCAGACCCCTTCCCCATCCTTAACGGCACAAGACAGGGCTGTCCTCTTTCCCCCCTGTTATTCATTTTGGCCATGGAGGTTCTAGCTGCTAATATTAGGAAAAATTCAGGGATAAAAGGGATTCAAATAGGCGACACTCAGTACAAAACAACAATGTATGCGGACGATGTCCTTTTTACTCTAACATCACCCCTAGAATCACTCTCTTCCTTAAAACCTGTCATAGAGAGATATAGTTCCCTATCTAACTTCAAAATTAATATGTTAAAATCGGAATTTTTAAGTGTGGGACTTTCAGATCAAAGGGCCAACCAAATTTCAGAGCAATATCTATTCCGACGAGAGCACACTTCCATCAAATACTTGGGAATTCAACTCTCGAATGCACATGATTCCCTATACCAATTGAATCATCAGGTTCTGTTTGAATCAGTGAAGGCAGAACTGAAGGGCTGGCAGAACAAATGCTTATCTTGGCTCGGTAGAGCACACGCTTTCAAGATGAGCATCCTGCCTCGCTTCCTATATCTGTTCCAGACGATCCCTATCCACCTCCCTCTGCATTACATCAGTTCAGCGCAAAAATTAGTTAATGCCTTCCTGTGGGCGCACCAACGCCCTAGGATAGCAAAAGCCACACTTTACAGGCCCCGCCATAGGGGAGGACTTGGAGTTCCTAACCTCCTGTTCTATCAGCAAGCGACTTTTCTCACTAGAATTATAGATTGGTGCAAAAACGTACAAGACAAAGAATGGGTGAAGCTTGAGCATGACTTAGCTGGCTCAAAAAGTCTAGGCACGCAATGCTGGCTCCACAAGCGTGACAGAGCCACATGGACATCCCCCACCTCCCTGATAATAGACACTTTTTTGACATGGGATCGCCTCACTAAATCCCTAAAGGGGGTGTCTACAGTACCTTCCCCACTAACCCCCCTATGCCATAATAAAGCCCTCCCCCCCTGCTTGGGGGTGTGGGCGGATGGGACATATAGTATTGCAGCAGGACTACCCTGCTTTTCTTTGCTGGAGGAGGGTAGTATCTTACCTATGCCCACGATGGCAGAGAGAAATATTCCATACTTTACCAAATGGTTTGAATACCTTCAACTGTCCCATTTTATCTCACACCATACGGATAGGGCTAATATAGTTAGGAGTTTAAGCCCTTTTGAAACACTCTGCTGGTCCACACAGTCAACGAAAGGAGCCCTCTCCTTGACATATAAGATTCTAACAACTATACACTCTAGAAATCTTCCATCATACACACGAACCTGGGAAGCTGAATTGGGTTTCAGTGTCTCTCCGGAGACATGGGACTCCATTTTCCAACACATGGGGAAAGCACCATCCTCAATGAACATCACTGAAACAAATATGAAACTATTATGCAGGTGGTATTTATACCCCAGTAGGCTGGCCAAAATTCATGGACACTCTGACCCTTTGTGTTGGAGAGGCTGTGGACATGTAGGTTCCTTATATCACATATGGTGGGACTGTCCAGTTCTCCAACCCTTCTGGAAAAGTATTCACACGGAGATCCAAAAAGCCCTTACACACGAGATCCCTCTAGACCCCATGATTCTGCTATTCAACAAACCCCCACAAATTAAATGCAAATATAAATCCAAACTATTATACATTATGCTTAGCAGCGCAAAACAATTAGTGCCGAGACTATGGAAGCAGAGTGCTGTCCCGACTACAAAGGGTTGGATACAAAATGTTTCACTCCTACTATCCCTCGAGAAGTATCACTACATTCAAACTAACAGACTTGACTTTTACTGTGCAATGTCTCTCTACTGGGAGACCTATATACATGGGGCTGTGGGGGACCACTTAACAAATAACTAACATCTCTATAATCCTAATCGGGATCTGGGCCTCGACGGATAGTTAGACTTCTGGGCTATGCTTAGGAGTTTGCACTATCTTGGTGACACTCTAGGTTTCTTGATGACTTTATACACCATAACCCGTGATGCATACTATACCCTACACTGCAGCTCTCATCTCATAATGTATTACTATACGCATACGAGTTACGTAACATGTTATATTTTGTTTTCTCATCCCCTCTTTCCTTTTCCCCTTGTTCCTTGTTATTTGATTTTTGGTTACATAAAAAAGAAAAAACCACAAGCTTTGGACTTTACAGATGGCTTGCTTTTCTTCTCTTGGACATTCTGACTTTCTGATACACCTAAAAGCTGGTGAAAGATATACTAAGCCATATTTATTAATGTCCTGAGGAATGGTTATGTATTATTGATGTTTTAATATCAAGCATGGCTTGACTGTATGTTATCATAATTTTCCTTGTCAATAAAGCTTGTTTAAAAAAAAAAAAAAAAAAAAAATCTCTAGTGTGCTTTTTTATTAGACAGTTGTGCTGATTTTGCCTAGACTTTTAGAAACTCCGTATTGTGGGGTTTCTACTCCCTTTTCTATGTTGTTGTATATCCATTTTCCTAGGAAGCACCTGTACACCTTTATATTGTTCATTAGAGTGCTACTCGCCTGCTTGTTGTTATTGATTCCACTTTCCTTTTAAAAAGCCGTACGTTAATGGCAAAATGTATGTCAGGAACGATAGCTGAACGCCACTACACGCTCTTATTAGCAAGGTCGCCCGGACAGGTATCGAGGGATTACTATTTACCCAAGGGGAACTAGCAAAGCCGGTAAGGCCCGATATTTTTTTCCACCCAAGCAAGGGATAAGATATCTCTCCCACTGAAAGCCCTGTTAGTGGACCGATACTCGAGTGACTGAATATATCAGCGTATATTTTGTGGCTTTTATTACAATTTTATGTATTTTAAATAAATATCTTTTTACCTGAAGCAGCTGTTTGCGGTTGGTATATACTGGTTACCTGGCAGTATAAAACCGGGTGTGCGCCTGTACCTAGAACCTGGTTGGCTCAAAAAAGTGCAAGGAACCACTTGAATCATTGGAATTGAGGAGGACTCCTATTGACCACCCATATCCTTATTTATTATATATCTTTATTTTTTTTTTATTTTTTCTTTGTGTATATTGTTTAGTTTATATTGTGTGTTAGGTACTGTGCATTGTGTGTCACACACTGTGTATTGTGTGTTACGCACTGTGTATTGTATATGTATTGCGTGTTATGTACAGTGTATTGTGTGTTATGTACAGTGTATTGTGGGTTATGTACTACATGTTATGTACTGTGTATTGTGTGCTGTGTGTTATATACTGTGTATTGTGTGTTATGTACTACATGCGATGTACTGTGTATTGTGTGCTATGTACTATGTATTGTGTGTTATGTACTGTATATTGTGTGTTATGTACTGTGTATTGTGTGTTATGTAAGAACAAAAGTATATCCAATGCTCGTCCAAGATGGGGATAAAATCACTTGATATCCAGAAACGTTAGTATAAAAAGCAAGCCTTTATTATAGAAATTCTAATGGATAAAACATGGTCATAGAACTCTCAGCAGAGAGAAAAGTAAAAAAGGTCTGACCGGTTTCGGCCCAGTGTGGCCGTAGTCATATACAGTTAACAGGTATTCAAGGAGAGCACCTTATGTACCTGTTAACCACTCCCCAAATGGGAGTGGTATAAGGAAGCAAGGTTAAAAACAAACTTATTACTCTAAGCTGATACGGAAAAGGGGATGTAATATATGTATATATACAAAGTGGAGATATATATTGTGGGAACTATAGACATGGACAGATAAATATACATATATAAGTTGATGAATACATCACTACATAAATTTAAATTTATAGTCTTGTCAAAACGGCTATGTAATTACTACAGAGGAAAAATTCCAAAATAAATTCTAAAGTAACCAAATTTGGACACCAGTTGATAAATACAAATATACAAAGATGATTATACATATGTGTTAAAAAAACAACAATCCCCTACCAGCCGTAGGTTCCGGGAACTTATTTGCCAGTTCACGTATTTTGACATCTGGAGGTCCCTACACCCTCTAGATAAAGATTTTACCCACTTCTCCCACCCTCACTCTACACACTCTAGGCTTGATTATTTCTTCTGCCATCCCACTGTCCTAGATCTGGTCCGCTCCGTAAATATCCACCTCACTCCGTGGTCAGATCATGACCTTATCACCCTAGACATTGACTCTAGTTACACTACTAAAACCAGAGCCCCCTGGAGACTCCCACACCATCTCCTCTCGGATGTCCCATTCAGGGAGGAGATCAGGAAGGAGATCTGCTTCACCCTCCTAGACCAATGATACCCCAGAAGTTAGTGAAAACACGATCTGGGGGGCATTTAAGGCCACCCTACGAGGCCTTTTTATCCGTAAGCAGGCCCATCTCAGGAGACAGGCAGGCCTTTCTCTTTCCCAGGCACACAGCAGACTGCGGGTACTCGAAACCCAAAGACGGATCCCTGACTCGGTAACTCACAAATCTGAGGTGGAAGACCTTAGGCGACACATTTGCCAATTAGAATTCCGCAAAACACAGTCCAACCTCCTCCGTCTGAAACACCTTTTATACTCCAAGGGCAATAAAGCAGATTCTTTATTAGCCAACAAAATCAGCCAGCGTGCAGGTGCCACACGTATCCATGAAATCAAACAGGGCGGCTGCTCGGTCCGTCTCCCCTCCCAGATTGGCCAACAGTTCCATCAGTTCTACTCTGAACTTTATAATATAGGCAATACAGCGGCGCTCGGGAAAGCCCCCTCGGAAAACATAGTCTCCTTCCTTCATTCCCTCAAGCTTCCCACCCTCGATGACTCTCACAAGGAGTCCATTGACTCCCTGATTACTTGCCAGGAGGTTAAAATGGCTATTAAAAAACTAAAATCTCTTAAAGCCCCAGGACCTGATGGTTTCACGGCCATTTTCTACAAGACATACTTAGCAGAACTCGTCCCCATGCTAACCAGATTTTTTAATAAAGCTATGTCCACAGGGAAATTTGACAGGGAATTCCTTGAGGCCTCTATCATAACCATTCCCAAACCCAATAAAGATCCTACTCTTTGCGCTAGTTACCGACTCATTTCACTCATCAACACTGACGTTAAGATATACGCCAAAATCCTGGCTAATCGGCTAGCAAAATTGCTCCCAACACTTATAGACCCAGATCAGGTCGGGTTCATACCGGGGAGAGAAGGCCCAGATAATACCAGGAGACTCCTTAACATACTCCTAGAAGCCAAAAGACTGAATAGGCCATTCGCAGTGTTGTCCTTGGACCGCGTCCGATGGGATTATCTCTGGCGGGTCTTAGAGAACTTCCAGTTCCCCACACAAATTATTCTGCCGATTAAAGCCTTATATTCCTCCCCAGCGGCCATGGTGAGAGGGCTGGGGTTTGACCCCACTCCTTTCCCTATATCTAATGGCACCCGTCAGGGTTGCCCCCTTTCCCCAATTTTGTTCGCACTGGCCATGGAGCCTCTGGCTGGGGCTATCAGGACGGATAACGAGATCTCGGGAATCACCCTACACGGAACAGTTCATAAAGTAGCCCTATTTGCAGATGATACTACCCTGTTCTTCTCCAGACCCACACAAGAGATACCGAGACTCTTATCCCTCTTAGAGACATTTAGTTCCCTATCATACTATAAACTGAATCACTCGAAATCTGAATTATTCACCTCTGGGTTTCCTGAGGAGGTCTCCAAAAACTTATGTAAAAAATATAAGTTTATCCCCAGCCATAAGTACGTATCCCACCTCGGTGTTAAATTATCCAACTCTATCCCCCAAATTCTTGAGGATAACCTCAAACCACTTCTGACTGAGCTAAGATCCCTACCCACACGCTGGAACTTTAAATGCATATCCTGGTTAGGACGCATAACAGCTCTTAAGATGAGCTACCTCCCTAAACTCACGTATGCCCTCCGCTGTCTACCACTAAGAGTCCCAAGAACTCTCTTAGTTCAGTTCCAGAGTGCCTGTACCAAATACATTTGGCAGGGTAAACCCCCTAGAGTTGCCCACAATGTCCTGCAGTACCCTAAGATACACGGCGGGGTTGCTTCTCCCTCTATCTTTAGGTATGCGGATGCCGCCATGCTCACACATATCTCTCAATGGGGTGTCAAGGACTCAGACAGCAAATGGAGGTCTATCGAGCAAGCCTCCCTACCACATAACCTTATGTTAAGGGACCTAATATGGACGCCACCCCATTGCAGAAGGAACCTGGGCGCCTCTAACCTGATTATTAAGGAATGCCTGTCTGCCTGGGACCGCCTAAGGCACAACCCCAAGGTAGCCCCTCACCCTTCTCCAATTAGCTCCGTAACTGGTCTTCTGTCCGGTTTGCCGGATTCCCATCCGAACGCTTGGGCTCGGCTGGGTATCATGAAGGTGGGAGACCTTTGGTCAACACCGCCACATACAACCTTTCCCCCTTACACCCAACTCAACATAACTTCATCAACACCTTCTTATATGAAATTCGAATACTCCAGAGTTACTAGTTTCTTAACTAGGTGGGGTTTTAAACCATCTTTATCCCGACAGCTTACCATCTGGGAAACTAGATGGCAACAGGGACTCAGATTGGGCAGACCGATGTCTTTACACTATTCCCTTATGGAAGGCGCTGCCCCAGCTGACAAAGCCCAGCATATCCTGAAATGGGAACGGAAGTTAGACTTTACGAAACCCCGTCTAGAGTGGCAACGCACACTCCTTTTCACAAAGAAAACTCTTCACTGCATTACCATCCTCGAAACTTACATTAAAGTGCTCACACACTGGTACTATGTCCCAGCTAGGCTTGCGAAAATCTTCCCAGAGGCCTCCCCTACTTGCTGGAGAGACTGCTCTCACATAGGAGATATGATCCACATTTGGTGGAGCTGTCCCAGACTTAAACCTCTCTGGAACAAATGTTTCTCTACACTAACCAGTTTTGGTATTAACCTACCCAGAACTCCCGAGACGGCCCTGTTTCACTTAGGTGTCTGTAAATTACCCAAACATTATGGTGCACTTTGTATTTACCTTCTATCAGCAGTTAAACTTAATATAGCGAGATCTTGGAAAAGATCCCTTCCCCCAGCCTGGTCGGATATTGTATCCACCATGGCTTACATGTACTCTATGGAGAAGAGTATCTACTATGCCTCGGGTAGGACCGATTTCTTTGAACTGATCTGGTCCGACTGGAAAAACAGTTTTGATACCCTCTGGCTCCCCACCTTCGAAACCTAAATGGCAGTACACCCCTAACCACATGTGCAGTAGATCTGACCTCACCCTTACAAATATGTACTAACCCCCCCTCTAGAAGTCATCTTAGTGTATCTTCCTACCCTTTGCCCCTTTCCTCCAGAGTGGGTCTGATTTTAGTAGAAGTATTACTCCTCAATCTGTTGTCTCTTTGCCTTCCTTGATTACTTCTCATATCCATTGCAGAGACTTCTGAGAAAGTCTTGTTAATCAGATTTTTAGGGTAACCCCTCTCCTTTAGTCTCAATTTCAAATCCTCACTCTCCCTCAAGAAATCCTCTTTCCGGGAACAGTTTCTTTTTATCCGCATGAATTGGCCTTTTGCAATGCCTTTAAAGACATGCCTAGGATGACTACTTCTGGCATGCAACAGCGTGTTCCCGGAAATCGGCTTCCTATAGAGAGATGAGGATACCCCCCCAGTATCGACATCAAATCTGAGGTTTACATCAAAGTAATTTATGCTAGTCTGTTTCCACTCAAAGGTGAATCGCAGACCAACACTGTTGACATTAAGCATATCAACCAAAGTGTCTAATTGATCTTTACTGCCTGACCAGATGACTAACAGGTCATCAATATAGCGTAGGTATTTTACAATATATTGTGTGTAGTTTCTATTACCCCCAAAGACATGGAACCGCTCCCACCACCCCATGAACAGGTTAGCGTAGGAGGGGGCAAACTTTGCCCCCATAGCAGTTCCACGCCTCTGGAGGTAAAACTTACCCCTAAACATGAAGAAGTTATGCCGGAGTAGAAAACTAACCGCTCTCAGCACATACTCCCCATGTTCAGGGGAAAGATCAGTCTCTCTTCTCAGAAAATACGAGACGGCTTGCAGACCATACTCGTGTGGTATGGAGGAGTACAGGGACACAGCATCAATGGTAGTCCAGCTGTATCCCTTCTCCCAAGTGACATCCTCAAGTCTAGAGAGCACATGGGTAGTGTCCTTCACAAAGCTTGGCAGTTTTTGAACTAGCGGTTGGAGGAATTGGTCCACCCATTTGGACAAAGGTTCCAATAGGGAACCAATTCCCGCCACTATTGGCCTGCCCTGTACATCCACCAGGCTCTTGTGGACCTTCGGAAGGTGGTGAAAGATGGGCATTACAGGATTATCCACCAATAGACAGTCATATGTCTGTTCGTCAATAATGCCCATCTCCACCCCATCATCCAAAAGGTCCCTTAAAATTGCCTTGTACTCTGGTGTAGGATCCCTTGACAATCCCATGTAGGCTTCGGGATCCTCTAGTTGCCTTAATGCCTATTTAATGTAGGTATCTGTATCCAGCAAAACAACACTTCCCCCTTTATCTGATTGGCGGATTACCACCTCTTTGTTATTTTGTAATGTGGCAACTGCCTCCTCTTCCAACCTGGACAGATTAGAGTTATGGTGATGTTTCCTAGATTTATCTAGCTGTGTAAGATCTTCAGTGACCCTCTTGTGGAAGACTTCTAAGCTTTTACCCCTAATATGTAGTGGGTAAAACTTAGACCAAGATTTCAAATTGTATTGTTTTTGACTAGTTGGTGTAGCTGCTGGTCTAGCCTCCTGTGTACCACCCAAATCTTCTAGATCTATTAGTGCACAGACATCACTGAACGGCAAATCATAATTGCTCCTCTCCCCCTCCTGAGCATACACTTCACTGGGCATATTATCAGAAGATGTCGAGAAGAACTTCCTTAAGGTGAGATCCCTTACCATTTTGTTTACATCCAGTATGGTCTGGAATAGATCAAAATCCCTAGATGGGACAAAATTTAGACCATACCCCAGGACTTTTCTCTCGACATCTGTGATCTGGTAGGATAGATTAACCACAGAAAAGTCACTCACTGATATCTGTGCCCCCTGGTGCTCCTGTTTTCTCTCACTGGGTACCTCTGGAACTGAGCAGCTGTTTCCTCTTTCCTTTGTGAGTAGCCCCTCCCTCCCCCTCTGGGTTGTTTTCGGAGCCCACTGAAAAACCTGCGTATTGGGTCCTGCATCACTAGTAGCTGTCTCCCTAGTAATGCCAGATTGGGAATAGAGAGACCGTCCCCTTCTACGACGACCTCTCCCACCCCTCTTGGGTACAGCTCCCATTACTGCTCCCTTGGGATACTTCAAGATACTTCTAGGCATAGAGTTAAACTCTGTGTTCTCTAATAGTTCAGATATCTCTCCCTCTGAGCCCGAGCAGCCCTCATCATCAAAACTAGAGGCAAATTTATCCTCATCTGTCTGCTCAGGCTCTGAGTCAGAGAAAACAACCTGTTTTGATCCAGCCACTCTATTTGACTTGTTCTTTTCCTTGCCAGGTTTACTTGGTATTATATCCTGACCTGAGTGCTGAGCCATAGATCTATTGTTATGTGTTTGCAACCAAACTCTACCTCTCTGTTTCTTTTGCCAGATGCAAACTGTACCATTGCTATAATCTTTTTGGTCACGTATATACTTAGAGTGCTTAATTTGGATAATTAATTTCTTAGATTCTTCTATAACATTCCTAAGTATAGCGTCATATTCTGGATAAACATTACACAATTTGTACTTATGCATGTCACCCTGCAGGGCGATTATCTTATTCTTGACTTCTACCAACAGTGTGTCCTTGTACTCAATCAGAAGAGCTATAAGCTTAAGTGAACAGTCCGTTAGAACCTGATTCCACCTTTCAATGAACCCAGGGTCCTTTACATCGTAGGTGGGAAATTTATTAATCCTTAGACCCCTAGGGATCATTTTCATGCGAATATATTTAGAGAGAATCCATTTGTCCCATTTAAGCTTTTGTTCTTTCTTCTATAAATTCTCCAAATCAAAAAAGTAGTCTCCTAATACTGTGTTAGGTGTATCACTTTCAAACACATCTGTTAATTCAAATGCATCCCAATTTTCTTCATCCATCTCATTAAGAGAGAAAAATGAGTCTGACTGTGACATGTTATCCATACTCAAAATGTCTTTATTAAAAGTGCTATGCAGCTACTTTGCTTATTAATGCTGAGATAGAGATCAAACTTTCAGAGACAGAGTGAAATCCCCCACACAACACGGCTTCCGGATAGTGTATAAAGTCTAGGTTTATGTTTATAGAGACCCTCTGACCCAATAGAGAAGGAAATAAATAGAGTGCTGAACCTTAAGGAAGGGTAGAAATCAATGAGCAACAGGTATTGCTCAAGGCAAAGTTCAGGACTGTACTGTGTGCTGAGGGAGGCTGTCACCTTCGCGACATGCAGTGTTAGATGGAGATTGTATATATATATATAGTGCAGTACAGAAGCAAACCAGGATACAGGACAGCGTATTCCTCCTAGCTTTTGAAACTGTGCAAAATCAAACAGGCTAAAGAACTTTTCTAGACCGCTATTGGGGCAATATGAGTAATGTACCTCCAAGCGGTTACTTCAAATTTAAGCATAAAAGCCCCTAGTACTTCTGAGTGGCCCAGCTGTTAAAGAGTGATCTCCCAGGCAGCCCGCTATTAAACATGCAGGAGAAAATCATGCAACAAGTAGTAGTACCGGCCTGTCAGCTCGTATATCAGTAGCGTTAATCAGGCTCGCAACCAAGCAAAGTTCCACATCTCCGCGGCTTAGAATATATACATATATAGAGCTGGGCCAAAACAGACAGTTTCAAAAGTCACATCACCAAGCATAAAAATGCGTACTCACGGCAGAGCCGGCGCTCACAGGAGATGGCCGCACTTTAAGTGAGCTCCGGATCATCAGCCCAGTTAGCGGTCTATAAATCCCAGCAATAACCATCACAACAGATGTCCTGATCATTGGGAAGTAGTCCGGTCAGAAGGGTAGCAGCGGACAAAGTTCTAGCGACAAAACTGACAGTTTGGAGTATTCAAGCGGCACAGCACTATAAGGCCTACATCAATGGCGTAACCAGCGTAACCAGCAGCCGGAGCATTATTAAGTTAATCCTGTGTGGTGAGTCATAGTTGCCTTTGACCCGTGTGAATGCAGGACAGAATTCTGCTATAGGCAAAGCACCCCAAGAAATGTACACTGTCAGACACGGGGCTTTAATCGCACAGGCCACGCTTATATCAGACACCATTTTACAATCGCAGGGAAGCACTTATAACTGTTATGTAAAGGGAGCCGACAGAGAGGGTAATGGGATGCATTACTCATGGTGAGACAAGCCTTCAACCATTGCATAACGAGGTCATCATAAGTTGAACTGTTGTGGCTACTTTATGCCCTAATCAGAATGCTATAACTGCATATTGCTGAGGATGACGCTTTGACTTTTATACTTCATTAATAACACAACGGTCATTCACACGCTCGAAATAAGGGCTACCTCCGCTAATCATCCTCACATTTATAAATAATAACTTGTTCTGGTGACACACCTAAAATATCTATAAGGTGCAATACTAAATAGTCATGTCACCCAGAAAAGTACATCCAAAAGATAAAGAAAAGCGCGCCAAACCCAGCGCTGCATCTACGCCATCAGTGGATCATTTTTTTTAAAGCAACTAACTCACAAATGACTGACATGTCCCTGTCTGCTTCTCCCAAGATTACACACGTTCCATCCCCCTCTGAATCTGATTCAGATGAGGAACATGCAACCATATGTGTCCCTAAATCTATATTGACCTCTCTACCCTCAAAAGAAGATTTTGCTTCATTACTAGTCCAAGTTAAGAAATGCATTAAGGACGAGATTGCAGATTTAATAAAAGGCATTACAGACATGGGCAGCCGGGTGGAAAAGCTTGAAGATGACTGGAGCTCACTTAATTCTAATGCTGCAGACATTAAAACACAACTAGACATGCAAGATGAAACCATACAACAATTAGAAAATAAACTGGATGACTTAGAAAATAGATCCAGAAGACAGAATATAAGAATAAGGGGCGTCCCTAAAAAAATCCAAGCGGTAGATTTACCTATGTATTTGCAATCTCTTTTTTCATTTATTAGCAATCAAGATGAACCTCCACCTGTTGAGATTGACAGAGCTCACAGAGCTCTAAGACCTTCTCCTCCGGAGGGGGCCCCTCCAAGAGACATTATTGTCAGGATCACCAATTACTCAGTGAAGGAGCAACTTATGAAAGAGGCTAGAAATAAACAACCAATACAATTCGAGGGTGTTCATATCCAGATTTATGCAGACCTCTCGACCAGAACCCTACAAAAGAGGAAGGAACTGGCTCCACTGACATCCCACCTGCGTTCCATGAACATCAAGTACAGGTGGAACCACCCTTTCCAATTAATGGTAACATGGAACAATAGGAGAGCGATTTGTGCTGCCCCGTCAGAAATGCTAGACTGTTGTCGAAAATTGGAAATCCCTCTTTTGACATTGGATACAGAGAACACTCCCGTACAAGGTGAGAAGACGGGACAAGGAGCATCCCCTAAACCTCAGCGTCCAGAATGGCAGAAGGTGCAGCGGAAAAAATGATAGGAGACCTTAAAAGAGACATTATCATGGATGTAGTTGTGATGGAGTTCGATGCCACAATGACTCCTAGGAGTATCCTTTTGGGCTATTATGCCTAGTTTAGTAAACAAACAAGACTGACCGTATTGTTATCAGTTGTTATACAGTCTTAACAGAACATGCATACTTTACACATTTTTTTTTCTTTACCCACCGTTGACTGGGCTGGTAAGGGTTCCAAATGGGATTCTTAACAGTTTTATTCCCCCCAGAAAGTTATTTGAGATCAGTTCTAGTTTCTCTAATTGTTCTTTTTGTTAATTATGAATGTTTGTTATTTATAGTAGTAGGAAATGTCAGCTTGTGCTATTTGATGAATGATTTCTACACCACACAGCTCAAACATATACATTTATGAGTGATACCAGAATATGCTTTTTGTCACAAAACGTAAAAGGGTTTAACAGCCCTTACAAAAGGGCCCTGGCATTTAGGGATATTATACACAAAAAAGGTGAAGTTATAGGATTGCAAGAAACTCATTTTAAAAGAGGCAGTTTACCACGACACCTACACAATAATTATCCCCATCACTTCTTTAGTGCCCATCCAAAGAAAAAAGTCAATGGCGTAAGCATCTTAATCCACAGGTCTATACCTTTCACACTTATAAACCAAAGCAAAGACAAGGAAGGGAGATTTCTGGCCATTAGCGGTCTGATCCACAACAAACCAACCAATATAATTAACATTTATGCCCCTAATCAGAGGCAGGCCAGCTTCTTTAGATCTATTGATCCAAGATATACTTGTGGGTCAGTTGATTCTGCTGGGAGATTTTAACATCCCGCTGTCCCCCAACTTAGATAGTTCTAATCGCAATATACACACTTCAAAAAGATATCTAAAGACAGTATGGTCCCTTCTAAGGACATTTGGTTTGCATGACCCATGGAGAATATCTAACCCAGAAAAAAGAGATTACACATTCTTTTCGGCCCCAAATAAAACATACTCGCGAATAGACTATATCTTAGTTGACCACCTCACACTTTATCTAGTTCAAGATGTAAATATTTTGCACACTGTGTGGTCGGACCACTCCATGATGAAGTGCAATATCACTTGGCCATCTGCTCCAGTTAGAGAATTTAATTGGAGATTGGATAATACGCTGTTATTAAATCCTGAGATTAGTAAACTAGTCACAAATGAGTTAAAATAATTTTTTTATATTAATGTACAAGAGGGCATGGCTTCCTCTACGGTCTGGGAAACCCATAAAAGCTATATAAGAGGAGTATTGATAAAAGCAAGAGCACACAGAAATAAACTTATCAGAGAAGAATACACACACTTAGCTAAAGAGTTGTCCCAGTTGGACTATCTACATAAGTTACATCCCACTGACAACAACATCCGGGAACAATTAGAGTTTTATAGAAACAAAATGAAGACTCACCTACACATCAAAGCGCAATCCACTGCCCTCAAATTAAAACAAAAATATTATGCAGAGGCAAACAAACCGGGTAAATTATTGGCAAGGTCCCTTAAGATCAAACAAGCGAAACATTACATTAATTCAATAAAACAGCCGAATGGTAGAGTAGTTGAGGACAGCAAACAGATAGCAGAGACTTTTAAAAACTACTTCCATTCTCTATATAATCTATTTCCCAATAGAACACGAACCCAACATTTCACACAATGCGCTCAATATCTAGAGGAGGTCCAGTTAACTCAATTATCAGAGGAAGAGAAAGAAATGCTAAACTCCACAATACTACAGTCGGAAGTATTGGAGGCAATCAAAACACTCAAAACAGATAAGGCCCCCGGCCCTGACGGGTTCTCCGGCCTTTACTATAAATCATTTCAAGACATATTACTCCCTCATATCTTAAATGTATTTCATCAGATAGAAGACACAGGTGTATTCCCAGACAACATGCTCCAAGCATGCATCACAGTTCTACCCAAACCAGGGAAAAAAATTATCAACCTGCAAATTTCAGGCCTATATCTCTCCTTAACTTAGATTTAAAAATATATGCCAAAATACTAGCCATTAGGATCAACAAATTTTTACCAAAATTAATATCCCCCGATCAAGTAGGCTTCATACCAAGAAGGGAAGCAAAAGATAACACGATTAAGATCATAGACATAATAGACCATGTAAACAAACATAATATCCAGATGATACTTCTATCAACAGACGCTGAAAAAGCGTTCGATAGGCTTGACTGGTCCTTTTTAGAACTTACCTTAAATAAATTTAACTTTCCTCCCTTACTTATAAAACAAATCATGGCCTTATACACATTCCCTTCTGCACAGATTAATATAAATGGAACCCGGTCAGAATTATTCGAAATTAGGAACGGAACCAGACAGGGCTGCCCGCTGTCCCCTCTTCTCTTTGTCTTATCACTTGAGGTCTTAGCATCCAAAATAAGATAGAATAGTTCCATCCAGGGAGTCACAATTAAAGATAAAATGTATAAACTATCCATGTTTGCTGATGACATTCTCATGTCATTATTATCACCAGTGGAATCCATAATATCTGTACAGAGGGAACTAGCAGAATATGGGAAAGTTTCAAATTTCTTAGTAAACATGACGAAATCAGATATTCTACCCTTCAATATTCCCCATAACACTTTATCCAAAATCAGGAATAGTTGCAGATTCAATATCCAACCCAAATCTATCAAGTATTTAGGCATAAGCATAATGCCCAATATAGACTCTCTACGTACTACAAATTATACAAAACTGACTACAGACATTACACAATTGACTAACTCATGGCATTCCAAAACGACTTCATGGTTAGGTAGGATATATTCTACCAAAATGGTTCTTCTACCAAAGATTTTATATATACTCCAGACAATCCCTTTACCACACACTGAAGTCTACATCATTAAACTACAAAAAATAATAAATCGTTATATTTGGAAAAACAGGCCCTCTAGGATAAATAAATCAACTATGTACACACCAAAAAGTCAGGGGGGCTTGGGGGTTCCAAATCTCCTGCTATATAAAAGAGCAATATCTATGCAAAGGATTGTAGAGTGGTGTAGATTCAATAATGATAACGTTAACCCTTTAAGGACACAGCTTTCAGTTTGCTCAATTGTTTTATGACGGAAAAATTCCGTCATATGTCCTTAAGAGGTTAAACATTGGATTCATATTGAACATGACATATCAGGAAATTCACAACTAGGTGGCACCTGTTGGTTACCTAACACCTCATATTTTAAGAGGGGGGAGGCGTTGCAAACAGTGAATAACACGATTTCTGATTGGAAATTAGTGAGCTCTCTTAGCACTGAGATATCGAGTAGATTTTCCCCTCTTACTCCTATTCGTGCAAACCCAGATCTTCCATTTGGAAATTTATCTAACACAAACCCAATTTTATCCCTAGAGAGAATTATGCCGATAGCCGCATTAGTTCACGAAAACAAACTGAAATCCAGATCTGAATTAGAATCCTGGGAAGGGGGTGTACTTGCTCCCTTGTTAAGATATCATCAAGTGAATCACTATATCAACACTCACAGGGATAGACACAATCTATTAAGACCACTAACCAAGTTTGAAAAAATGTGTTTTACTTCATACCCAGTAAGGGGTCTTATCTCACTTATTTATGAAATAGTAATAAAGGCTACCTCCCCAAAGCCACACAAATACACTAGGGAGTGGGAGAGGGACTTGGGGGATCACCTCCTCGATAAGGATTGGTCAACTATTTTCACTAACATAGCCCATTCGGCTCACTCCACCATAGGGATAGAAACTAACTACAAGGTTATGATGGTACCTCACCCCGTCTAGACTCAAACATATATTTAATAGAGCTTCAGACAGGTGCTGGAGATGCAACTTAGATGTGGGAACTATGGGTCACATATGGTGGTCATGCCACATTATTCAAGACTACTGGGAGAGGATTGTAAAGGAAGTAAATTTGGTTCTATCTAGCAACCTTTCGAATACACCGAGAGTTTGTTTATTCAGCACATTTAATGAGGTAAAATGCACAATAAAGAAATCATTAGCATTGATTCTATTTAATGCAGCTAAAATCCTAATAGCCTCTCACTGGAAAGCTGGAGTTGCTCCCTCTGTAGATGAATGGAGAGAGAGGGTACAAAACCTCATCACCCTAGAGAGATACTTCTTTTTCAAAAATAATAAATTGCAAATATACTATGATATGATGCTGTTTTGGGACTCGTACAAGGGATCTATTAGCCAGAGGCACTAACATTAAATTCACCTAGGCTACAGTATGTACTAGTGTTATCAATAATGTTACAGGTCAATAATAGTAGGAATTGTTCACTGGAAAATGGAAACCAATAATACTAGCACAAGTGCTGACATAATTCATTTTATTGTCTATTGTTATATTATTTTATTTATTTTAATTTTAGTTCGGAGTTAGTTTAGTTTTGTTTTTTTTCAGGTTAATAGACTTTTCTGTTATGCTTAGTTTCTTTTTGAAACCAAAGATGTAATCAGCAAGAACTTTCATATCTGTATTTGTCAAACAAGTCATTGTACTGCAAATTATATGTATACTATGTAAAATTCTTCAATAAAGAAATAATAAATAAAAAAATAAATAAAAAAAATGCGTACTCACAGTGCCGGGGATCCGCTGTTACCATCCGTTGTTTGTATTCCTTGATGTCAAGCACAGATCCTTCAACTTCATACCAAATAACACTGCTCAGCCTCTCACCATCACGCACGCCTTCTCCAATCAATTAGAGTAATCCGGGTCAGCTGTAATCCGTGTCGGCCAGGACGTGCTAGCGGAAGTGGAGTCCCTGTACTCCACAGTAAAATTTAAGAACAAAAGTATATCCAATGCTCGTCCAAGATGGGGATAAAATCACTTGATATCCAGAAACGTTAGTATAAAAAGCAAGCCTTTATTGTAGAAATTCTAATGGATAAAACATGGTCATAGAACTCTCAGCAGAGAGAAAAGTAAAAAAAGGTCTGACCGGTTTCGGCCCAGTGTGGCCGTAGTCATAGACAGTTAACAGGTATTCAAGGAGAGCACCTTATGTACCTGTTAACCACTCCCCAAATGGGAGTGGTATAAGGAAGCAAGGTTAAAAACAAACTTATTACTCTAAGCTGATACGGAAAAGGGGATGTAATATATGTATATATACAAAGTGGAGATATATATTGTGGGAGTGGTTAACAGGTACATAAGGTGCTCTCCTTGAATACCTGTTAACTGTCTATGACTATGGCCACACTGGGCCGAAACCGGTCAGACCTTTTTTACTTTTCTCTCTGCTGAGAATTCTATGACCATGTTTTATCCATTAGAATTTCTACAATAAAGGCTTGCTTTTTATACTAACGTTTCTGGATATCAAGTGATTTTATCCCCATCTTGGACGAGCATTGGATATACTTTTGTTCTTAAATTTTACTGTGGAGTACAGGGACTCCACTTCCGCTAGCACGTCCTGGCCGACACGGATTACAGCTGACCCGGATGACTCTGATTGGAGAAGGCGTGCGTGATGGTGAGAGGCTGAGCAGTGTTATTTGGTATGAAGTTGAAGGATCTGTGTTTGACATCAAGTAATACAAACAACGGATGGTAACAGCGGATCCCCGGCACTGTGAGTACGCATTTTTATGCTTGGTGATGTGACTTTTGAAACTGTCTGTTTTGGCCCATCTCTATATATGTATATATTCTAAGACGCGGAAATGTGGAACTTTGCTTGGTTGAGAGCCTGATTAACGCTACTGATATACGAGCTGACAGGCCGGTACAACTACTTGTTGCATGATTTTCTCCTGCATGTTTAATAGCGGGCTGCCTGGGAGATCACTCTTTAACAGCTGGGCCACTCAGAAGTACTAGGGGCTTTTATGCTTAAATTTGAAGTAACCGCTTGGAGGTACATTACTTGTATTGCCCCAATAGCGGTCTAGAAAAGTTCTTTAGCCTGTTTGATTTTGCACAGTTTCAAAAGCTAGGAGGAATACGCTGTCCTGCGCGAAGGTGACAGCCTCCCTCAGCACACATTACAGTCCTGAACTTTGCCTTGACCAATACCTGTTGCTCATTTTTTGTTGTGTGTTATGTACTACATGCTATGTACTGTGTATTGTGTGCTGTGTACTATGTATTGTGTGTTATGTACTGTCTATTGTGCGTTATGTACTACATGCTATGTACTGTGTATCGTGTGCTATGTACTGTGTATTGCATGTTATGTACTGTATGCTATGTACTGTGTATTGTGTGTTATGTAATGTGTATTGTGTACTGTGTGTTATGTACTGTGTATTGTGTTATGTAATGTGTCTATGCACCGTGTATTGTGTGTTATGTAATGTGTATTGTGTGTTATGTACTATGCATTGTGTGCTTTGTACTGTGTATTGTGTGTGTTATGTACTGTGTATTGTGTTATGTAGTGTGTGATGTGTGTTATGTATTGTGTTATGTACTGCATACTGTGTATTGTAATGTGTGCTGTGTATTATGTATTGTGTTATGCATTGTGCTGTGTGTTATGTACTGTGTATTGTGTGTTAAGTTATGTGTATTGTGTGCTGTGTGTTATGAGTAAAGGCATTCAAAGATTTGCAGTGTATCTTTTTCCAGCTCCGAATACTGAGAACCTCATTTGTGTCTTCGGGTTTTACTAGAAACATGAAGATAACCTAAAAGAAGAAAACAACATTCTTTGTTCTTATTTCTATGGGGGGGGGGGGGTCAGAGCTGCTATGTTAACCCTTTACAGGTGCTGGTTGGGGACACAAATATTTTCATGCTGGGTGTTACCATTTTGGATCACATATACACACACAACATATGACAGAAGAGGTAAATATTCACAGATCAGTGAAGGCTTTATCACAGCTGTATTGTGCGCTACGGGTCAGTACACACAATACAGATCAGGAGCGTTATATACATATATACAGCAATGCAGCAATGTAACGCTCCGTACCGTGCACGTGAGCCCCAAGTGCACAGTACAGCAATAGTGCAGGAATAGCTAAGGTGGCCACGCCCCAGGTAACTGCGCCAGTTAGGGATAAGAATAATAGCATATAATAATACCATAGCATGATGTGTTATAACCTCACCTACGTTTTAGCTATATTTCCTGCTGAGGACAAATATGAACATATTTAAAACAGGCAATAAAAAAAGATTGTTAAACAAGGCTGTATGGAAACCATGGTAGATAATTTAACAATCCACACAGTTTTGTTTGCCTGTGGTATATATCTGTCCCTTATTGTCCTCATTGGAAGAGATAGATAATAGTCTTAAAAGCCACAGTGGCTGTGCACTAATAAAATATAATAAGTTGTTACAACCTGTCTCCTTTTTAAAGAGGTCTACAGACAAATATAGTTTGAACCTAATATGTTGTGTTGCATAGTTCAAATCCTCCACAGATTTCTCTAGGGTCCCAATGTCACCCAACCACACACCAAAAATATAATCTATATAGCGCCACCATGTGGTGTCATATAGAAAAAAAAGTGAATGACTATACACAAAATACTAAAAACATTCATAAAAAATATTCACAAATGTGGGGGCGACATTGGAACCTATGGCTATTCCCTGCAGCTGCAAATGAGTCATCTTGGAATAAAAATAGTTGCATCTTATCACAATGCTTAAAGGGACACTGTACACTAGATTTTTCTTTGTATAAATGTTTTGTAGATGATCCATTTATACAGCCCATCTAATAGTGTTTTTATAAAAATGTATAGTTTTGCTTTTTTTTAAGAACATTGTGCTGATTTTCAGATTCTGAAACCAAGCCCCACAGTGTCAGATGTATACACGCGTTTACAGACTCCTCTTTATCTTATCTATTTTTTAATATGCAGGGAAGGGGGGAAGTGGGAATTGTCTGCTCTTTTTGTTTTCCCAGCCCCTTTTAGTGCGTGTCCCCGACTACCTCTTTAACAATGCTGGGAGCTTCTAAGTAAGTTTATAACAAGTTTTATACTGGATGTTTAGATTAGTATCTGCATATTCTTCTTTATAGTAGTGTCTATTACATGCAATTATATGAAAATTGGTGCATACTGTCCCTTTAATAGATCAATAATATATTCCTTCTGTGATACCATTCTGATTACACAAAACCTTATTGACAGCACCTAAACCTGCTTCATGTGTGACAGAGGTATACAACGTCACCACATCAATGGCCTTTATTCCCTGCTAGAGACAAATCCTGTCATTTAGTCAGACATCTGTAATTTATCTGTAGACCTCTTTAAAAAGGAGACAGATTGTAACAACGTATTACATTTTAATAGTGCACACCCACCATCTTTAATAAAGTCGCTACCTAGAAGTCAATTTATGTGAGTAAGATGCAATGTCACAGATGAGGAAGTGATGAATTATAGACTCTGGGAGAGGGGTGAGGGCTTTGTTGCGAGGGGGTACCCACAAGAGTTGATACAGGAAGATATTGAAGATCACTGGACAATCTCTATTACAGAATGAAAGGAAGAATGTGTGTTTGTGTGCTAATATTCAACCTTTAGTAAGCAGAAAATTATGTCAGCATTGGAATGTTTTATGTAACCCTGGGGTGAAGGAGTTTCAAGATTATCCAATGCCTGCTTACAAAAGAGGGAGGAACTTGAAATATAGCCTAGTTAGGGCAGATGTTAGCTAATAAAGGTATTATATCAGTTATATGGACAAGAAGAACCTAGGTTGTTTCCCTTGTTTGAATTGTTCTAACGGCAATAGTCTAATAAAGGGTTCTGTATTCACCCTCCCAAGGACTGGGAAGAAATATCATACCAGGGGTTATTATACCTGTAATACAGATTATGCAGTTTATTTGATTGTGCCCATGTGGGCTCTGCTATGTAGGAGAGACCCCCCCCCCCCCCCGTAAAGTCTGTGAGCGAATCAATCATCATTTTATTATGGTGGGACTTCATTTGAACCAAATAAGATTTCAGGTTTTGGAATAAGTCAAATGTCCCAGAAGAGGACGGCATAGGGAGACATTGCCTAGGGAAAAAAAGCATTTTGAACATATGAATTGGGGACTTTAGTACCAGTTGCTATTAATAGAGACCTAGATTGGGCAATATTCATGTAAATGGATTAAAAAAAAATTATAATTTTTTCCTACTAGGTGGCGATGTAAACAGCTTTTGTTATTGTATAGATAAAAGAAGGGTGTGGCTATATAGGTATGATGTAAATGGATGTATAACTAGACATAACTAAAGAGTCAGGACACTGCTCAGAAACGTTGTCCCTGTTTTTTTAAGTCTGGCATAATAAATTATTAATTGTGATTTTTGGTGGTGCTGCTACTATTTTGTATCTCATGTATTTGGAAGTTCTGGTGCAAACCCCCGATAGCCTGTACACCATATTAAATGACACCCATGTGCTGGATTGAGTATCCTGCAGTCTCTCACCGGCTGTTTCTATACACACACACACAGGTGCAGTCTCTCACTGGCTGTCTCTATATACACACACAAGTGCTGTCTCTATATACACACACACAGGTGCTGTCTCTATACACACAGGTGAAGTATCTCACTAGCTGTCTCTATACACACACAGGTGCAGTCTCCCGCCAGCTGTCTCTATACACACACAAATGTACAGTCTCCCCCTGCTGGCTCTATACACACATAGGTGCAGTCTCTCAATGGGTGTCTATACATACACAGGTGCTGTCTCTATACACACACACACGTGCAGTCTCTCACTAGCTGTCTCTATATACACACACACACACGTGCAGTCTCTCACTAGCTGTCTCTATATATACACACAAGTGCAGTCTCTTACTGGCTGTCTCTATACACACATAGGTGCTGTCTCTATACACACAGGTGCAGTCTCTCACTGGCTGTCTCTATACACACAGGTGCAGTCTCTCACTGGCTGTCTCTATACACACACAGGTGCAGTCTCACACTTGCTGTCTCTATACACACACAGGTGCAGTCTTTTACTAGCTGTCTCAATACACACACAGGTGCAGTCTTTTACTAGCTGTCTCTATATACACACACAGGTGAAGTCTCTCAATAGCTGTCTCTATATACACACACAGGTGAAGTCTCTCAATAGCTGTCTCTATATACACACACAGGTGCAGACTCTCACTGGCTGTCTCTATATAAACACACAGGTGCCGTCTCTCACTAGCTGTTTCTATACACACACACGTGCAGTCTCTCACTAGCTGTCTCTATAAACACAGAGGTGCAGTCTTTCACTACCTGTCTCTATACACACAGGTGCAATCTCTCACTAGCTGTCTCTATAAACACAGAGGTGCAGTCTTTCACTACCTGTCTCTATACACACAGGTGCAATCTCTCACTAGCTGTCTCTATACACACAAACAGGTGAAGTCTTTTACTAGCTCTTTCTATACACACACAGACTGCACCTGTGCAGTCTCTCTATGCGCACACGGGTGCAGTCTCTCTATGCGCACACGGGTGCAGTCTCTCTATGCGCACACGGGTGCAGTCTCTCTATGCGCACACGGGTGCAGTCTCTCTATGCGCACACGGGTGCAGTCTCTCTATGCGCACACGGGTGCAGTCTCTCACTGGCTGTCTCTATACACACACAAGTGCTGTCTCTCACTGGCTGTCTCTATACACACACACACGTGCAGTCTCTCACTGGCTGTCTCTATACACACACACACGTGCAGTCTCTCACTGGCTTTCTCTATATACACACAGGTGCAGTCTCTCACTGGCTGTCTCTATATACACACAGGTGCAGTCTCTCACTGGCTGTCTCTATATACACACAGGTGCAGTCTCTCACTGGCTGTCTCTATATACACACAGGTGCAGTCTCTCACTGGCTGTCTCTATATACACACAGGTGCAGTATCTCACTGGCTGTCTCTATACACACAAACAGGTGCAGTCTTTTACTAGCTGTCTCTATACACACACAGGTGCAGTCTCTCAATAGCTGTCTCTATATACACACAAAGGTGCAGTCTCTCACTGGCTGTTTCTATACACACACGTGCAGTCTCTGCACCTGTGTGTGTATAGAGACTGCTAGTGAGAGACTGCACCTCTGTGTGTATAGAGACAGCTAGTGAGTCTCTCACTAGCAGTCTCTATACACACACAGGTGCAGTCTCTCACTGGCTGTCTCTATATACACACACAGGTGCAGTCTCTCACTAGCAGTCTCTCTATACACACACAGGTGCAGTATCTCACTGGCTGTCTCTATACACAAAAAGTGCTGTCTCTCACTGGCTGTCTCTATACACACACACAGGTGCAGTCTCTCACTGGCTGTTTCTATACACACACGTGCAGTCTCTGCACCTGTGTGTGTATAGAGACTGCTAGTGAGAGACTGCACCTCTGTGTGTATAGAGACAGCTAGTGAGTCTCTCACTAGCAGTCTCTATACACACACAGGTGCAGTCTCTCACTGGCTGTCTCTATATACACACACAGGTGCAGTCTCTCACTAGCTGTCTCTCTATACACACACAGGTGCAGTATCTCACTGGCTGTCTCTATACACAAAAAGTGCTGTCTCTCACTGGCTGTCTCTATACACACACACAGGTGCAGTCTCTCACTGGCTGTTTCTATACACACACGTGCAGTCTCTCACTAGCTGTCTCTATACACATAGAGGTGCAGTCTCTCACTAGCAGTCTCTACACACACACACAGGTGCAGTCTCTCACTGGCTGTCTCTATATACACACACAGGTGCAGTCTCTCACTAGCAGTCTCTAAATACACAAAGGTGCAGTCTCTCACTGGCTGTCTCTATATACACACAGGTGCAGTCTCTCACTGGCTGTCTCTATATACACACACACACACACACACAGGTGCAGTATCTCACTGGCTGTCTCTATATACACACAGGTGCAGTATCTCACTGGCTGTCTCTATATACACACAGGTGCAGTATCTCACTAGCTGTCTCTATATACACACAGGTGCAGTATCTCACTAGCTGTCTCTATACACACACACAGGTGCAGTCTCTCAATAGCTGTCTCTATATACACACACAGATGCAGTCTCTCACTGGCTGTCTCTATATACACACAGGTTCAGTCTCTCAATAGCTGTCTCTATATATACACACAGGTGCAGTCTCTCACTAGCAGTCTCTCTATACACACACAGGTGCAGTATCTCACTGGCTGTCTCTATACACAAAAAGTGCAGTCTCTCACTGGCTGTTTCTATACACACACGTGCAGTCTCTCACTAGCTGTCTCTATACACATAGAGGTGCAGTCTCTAACTAGCTGTCTCTATACACATAGAGGTGCAGTCTCTCACTAGCAGTCTCTATACACACACAGGTGCAGTCTCTCACTGGCTGTCTCTATACACACACAGGTGCAGTATCTCACTGGCTGTCTCTATACACAAAAAGTGCAGTCTCTCACTGGCTGTTTCTATACACACACGTGCAGTCTCTCAATAGCTGTCTCTGTATACACACACAGGTGCAGTCTCTCACTGGCTGTTTCTATACACACGCGTGCAGTCTCTCACTAGCTGTCTCTATACGCACACAGGTGCAGTCTCTCACTGGCTGTCTCTATATACACACACACACACATGTGCAGTCTCTCACTAGCTGTCTCTATATACACACAGGTGCAGTCTCTCACTAGCTGTCTCTATACACACACAGGTGCAGTCTTTCACAAGCAGTCTCTATGCACACACAGGTGCAGTCTCTCACTAGCTGTCTCTATACACACAGAGGTGCAGTCTCTCACTAGCTGTCTCTATATACACACAGGTGCAGTCTCTCACTAGCTGTCTCTATATACACACAGGTGCAGTCTTTCACTAGCAGTCTCTATACACACACAGGTGCAGTCTTTCACTAGCAGTCTCTATGCACACACAGGTGCAGTCTCTCACTAGCTGTCTCTATACACACAGAGGTGCAGTCTCTCACTAGCAGTCTCTATACACACACAGGTGCAGTCTCTCACTGGCTTTCTCTATACACACACAGGTGCAGTCTCTCACTAGCAGTCTCTCTATACACACACAGGTGCAGTCTCTCACTGGCTTTCTCTATACACACACACACACACAGGTGCAGTATCTCACTGGCTGTCTCTATATACACACAGGTGCAGTATCTCACTAGCTGTCTCTATATAAACACACAGATGCAGTCTCTCACTGGCTGTCTCTATATACACACAGGTGCAGTCTCTCACTAGCTGTTTCTATACACACGTGCAGTCTCTCACTAGCTGTTTCTATACACACGTGCAGTCTCTCACTAGCTGTTTCTATACACACGTGCAGTCTCTCACTAGCTGTCTCTATACACACAGGTGCAGTCTCTCACTGGCTGTCTCTATATATACACAGGTGCAGTCTCTCACTGGCTGTCTCTATATAGACACAGGTGCAATCTCTCACTACCTGTCTCTATACACACACGTGCAGTCTCTCACTAGCAGTCTCTATACACACACAGGTGCAGTCTCTAACTGGCTGTCTCTATACACACACAGGTGCAGTCTCTCTGGATGTCTCTATACACACACAGGTGCAGTCTCTCACTAGCTGTCTCTATAGGCACACAGGTGCCGTCTCTCACTGGCTGTCTCTATACCCACACTGAGGAGCAGTCTGTCACTGACTGTCACTACACACACACACACACACGTGCAGTTGCAGTTTCTTTCATGTAATTAGCAAGAGTCCATGAGCTAGTGACGTATGGGATATACATTCCTACCAGGAGGGGCAAAGTTTCCCAAACCTCAAAATGCCTATAAATACACCCCTCACCACACCCACAAATCAGTTTTTCAAACTTTGCCTCCCATGGAGGTGGTGAAGTAAGTTTGTGCTAGATTCTACGTTGATATGCGCTCCGCAGCAAGTTGGGGCCCGGTTTTCCTCTCAGCGTGCAGTGAATGTCAGAGGGATGTGAGGAGGGTATTGCCTATTTGAATTCAATGATCTCCTTCTACGGGGTCTATTTCATAGGTTCTCTGTTATCGGTCGTGGAGATTCATCTCTCACCTCCCTTTTCAGATCGACGATATACTCTTATATATATACCATTACCTCTACTGATTCTCGTTTCAGTACTGGTTTGGCTTTCTACAAACATGTAGATGAGTGTCCTGGGGTAAGTAAGTCTTATTTTCTGTGACACTCTAAGCTATGGTTGGGCACTTTTATATAAAGTTCTAAATATATGTATTCAAACATTTATTTGCCTTGACTCAGGATGTTCAACTTTCCTTATTTCAGACAGTCAGTTTCATATTTGGGATGATGCATATGATTAAATCAATTTTTTTCTTACCTTAAAATTTGACTTTTTTTCCCTGTGGGCTGTTAGGCTCGCGGGGGCTGAAAATGCTTCATTTTATTGCGTCATTTTTGGCACGGACTTTTTTGGCGCAAATTTTTTTTTTCTGTTTCCGGCGTCATATGTGCCGCTGGAAGTTGCGTCATTTTTTGACTTTTTTTGCGCCAAAAGTGTCGGCACGGCGTCATTTTTGGCGCCAAAAGCATTTAGGCACCAAATAATGTGGGCGTCTTTTTTGGCGCTAAAAAATATGGGCGTCACTATTGTCTCCACATTATTTAAGTCTCATTATTTATTGCTTCTGGTTGCTAGAAGCTTGTTCACTGGCATTTTTTCCCATTCCTGAAACTGTCATTTAAGGAATTTGATCAATTTTGCTTTATATGTTGTTTTTTCTATTACATATTGCAAGATGTCCCAGATTGACACTGAGTCAGAAGATACTTCTGGAAAAACGCTGCCTGGTGCTGGATCTACCAAAGTTAAGTGTATCTGCTGTAAACTTGTGGTATCTATTCCTCCAGCTGTTGTTTGTAATGAATGTCATGACAAACTTGTTAATGCAGATAATATTTCCTTTAGTAATGTTACATTACCTGTTGCTGTTCCATCAACATCTAATACTCAGAGTGTTCCTGTTAACATAAGAGATTTTGTTTCTAAATCCATTAAGAAGGCTATGTCTGTTATTCCTCCTTCTAGTAAACGTAAAAGGTCTTTTAAAACTTCTCATTTTTCAGATGAATTTTTAAATGAACATCATCATTCTGATTCTGATAATGGTTCCTCTGGTTCAGAGGATTCTGTCTCAGAGGTTGATGCTGATAAATCTTCATATTTATTCAAAATGGAATTTATTCGTTCTTTACTTAAAGAAGTCTTAATTGCATTATAAATAGAGGATTCTGGTCCTCTTGATACTAAATCTAAACGTTTAAATAAGGTTTTTAAATCTCCTGTAGTTATTCCAGAAGTTTTTCCTGTCCCTGATGCTATTTCTGAAGTAATCTCCAGGGAATGGAATAATTTGGGTTATTCATTTACTCCTTCTAAACGTTTTAAGCAATTATATCCTGTGCCATCTGACAGATTAGAATTTTGGGACAAAATCCCTAAAGTTGATGGGGCTGTCTCTACTCTTGCTAAACATACCACTATTCCTTCGGCAGATAGTACTTCCTTTAAGGATCCTTTAGATAGGAAGATTGAATCCTTTCTAAGAAAAGCTTACTTATGTTCAGGTAATCTTCTTAGACCTGCTATATCTTTAGCGGATGTTGCTGCAGCTTCAACTTTTTGGTTAGAAGCTTTAGCGCAACAAGTAACAGATCATAATTCTCATAGCATTGTTAATCTTCTTCAACATGCTAATAATTTTATTTGTGATGCTATCTTTGATATCATTAGGATTGATGTCAGGTATATGTCTCTAGCTATTTTAGCTAGAAGAGCTCTATGGCTTAAAACTTGGAATGCTGATATGTCTTCTAAGTCAACTTTGCTTTCCCTTTCTTTTCAGGGTAATAAATTATTTGGTTCTCAGTTGGATTCTATTATCTCAACTGTTACTGGAAGGAAATTAACTTTTTTACCACAGGATAAAAAATCTAAAGGCAAATTTAGATCTAATAATCGTTTTCGTTCCTTTCGTCACAATAAGGAACAAAAGCCTGATCCTTCATCCACAGGAGCGGTATCAGTTTGGAAACCATCTCCAGTCTGGAATAAATCCAAGCCTTTTAGAAAACCAAAGCCAGCTCCCAAGTCCACATGAAGGTGCGGCCCTCATTCCAGCCCAGCTGGTAGGGGGCAGATTACGATTTTTCAAAGAAATTTGGATCAATTCAATTCACAATCTTTGGATTCAAAACATTGTTTCAGAAGGGTACAGAATTGGCTTCAAGATAAGGCCTCCTGCAAAGAGATTTTTTCTTTCCCGTGTCCCAGTAAATCCAGCAAAGGCTCAAGCATTTCTGAAATGTGTTTCAGATCTAGAGTTGGCTGGAGTAATTATGCCAGTTCCAGTTCTGGAACAGGGGCTGGGGTTTTATTCAAATCTCTTCATTGTACCAAAGAAGGAGAATTCCTTCAGACCAGTTCTGGATCTAAAAATATTGAATCGTTATGTAAGGATACCAACATTCAAAATGGTAACTATAAGGACTATCCTGCCTTTTGTTCAGCAAGGGCATTATATGTCCACAATAGATTTACAGGATGCATATCTGCATATTCCGATTCATCCAGATCACTATCAGTTTCTGAGATTCTCTTTCCTAGACAAGCATTACCAGTTTGTGGCTCTGCCGTTTGGCCTAGCAACAGCTCCAAGAATTTTTACAAAGGTTCTCGGTGCCCTTCTGTTTAATTTTGTTTTTATTGTTTGTGGTTCGCAAAACGTAAACAGAATAAACATGTTGTTTCCACATAAACATAATAATAACTTACAGAACATTATCATCCTTGTCTCCTATCATATAGTTAGCTTAACAATATAATATTAGTTCTATTCATGTAGAACACATACTTGATGAAAAAGAAACGAACCTCAACATTTTCTAGACATTATATTCTGAAGGCATTGAAAAAATAAGAATTCTTATATATTTAAACTAAATTTACTACCAAAGATTATTTTAGCGTTTCACTAATCTTACCTATACTATACCATGTTCTGAAAACCATCCTTAATAAGAGAGAGGGGGGGGGGTTAGGACACGATGCTCAGGGGGGAAGAGGAAAAAAAAGAGAAAAGAGAAGAAGGGGAAAAAAAAAAATTTTTAGTAAAGGGAAAATTTCGATTGTGTTTATATATTATTTCTGTATCTCCTGATAAATTCAAGCCATTTATGTTCAAATTTATGTTGGTAATTAGTTCCCTGATTAAGACTATCAATTTGTTCTATTTGATATTGTGAATGGAGTAGGAAAGTTAAATTATTAATTGTAGGTTCCCTTGTGGCTTTCCAATTTTTTAGGATAAGATATCTGCCTCCCAAGATTACTGTATTAATGAAATCAATATTGGAGACATATTCCCCAAGATCTCTCATATTAATCAGAAAGAAAATATGCTGTAGTTCTATTAGTATCTGTATATTCAATAATCTGTTCAGCCAGAACTGTACTCGCTGCCAAAATTGCTGGATCTTGGGACAGCTCCAGAACATGTGGACCAGGTCGGCATTGATGGAACTGCATCGGGGGCACAGATTTGAAGCATTCCTGTACCATCTATTTAAGCTAGCCGGTGGTATATACATGCGATTCACAATTTTAAACTGTGATTCTCGCCATGATGCTGAAAGAGTTGCATGTTCTGCCACAATTATACTCTGTTTTATTTTGTATGGCTCCATGTTTTGGATATCTGTAGCCCATTTTGCAGATATCTCTAATATATTTATTTCACCGGCCTCCGTTTGTACCATCCGGTACCAGTAACTAATTGAGCGTTTACCCGCCTTAAAAAGAGCAAGCCCCATTTTAATACCCGGGTGTACCCATTCCTTAGTGCAATTTTTAATGGTTTCATTATACCAGTGCCAGACTTGTAAATAAGCGTAAAATTCTGTATTGTTAAGTTGGAACTGGTCTCTAAGCACTGTGAATGTGTACACCCGGGTAGTTTCTGGGTCCCTAAACTGAGATAAATATTTGAGTCCTAGTATAGCCCATTTATTGAACATTTGACTCTTGATTCCTGATGGGAAGCAAGGGTTCCCAGAAATAGGAACTAAATTCGAAATCAGCGGGTTATCGTTCATACTAGTCTTAATACCCTGCCAGGCTTTAATGATATGAAACAAAGTAGGTTTATTTTTGACCATGCGTGGTAGTTTCTTAATCGGGCAATGTAATAGTGCCTGTAGGTTGTATGGCAAGACTAATTTTTGTTCTATATCTAATGACGCCACATAGTTTCCCCCAGTAAGCCAGTCCATAGCTACTTTTGCCAAACATATTTTATTGTAGGTACAAAAATTTGGTAGCGCTAGGCCCCCGTACTGTCTTAACTGTGACATCTTCTGTAAAGCTATACGCTTTTTACCACTACCCCAAATAAACAGTCTGATAGAACTATTTAAGTGCTTAAGATCAGATTTTGTCATTGGGATTGGGATATTTTGCATTAAATACATCAATTTAGGTAAGGTAATCATTTTTATCAAATTAATTTTTGCCGTCAATGACAAAGGAAATTTTGCCCAATTTCTGAGCTCTATCTGTATTTTATTTAGCAGTGGGGTAAAATTCAGGGAGTACCACTGCCGGGTCGGTGCTAATCTTAATACCTAAATACGTAATATGTGAATCCGCAACTTTGAAGGGTGGGGTATAGTCACTACTAGCAGATTTTGTTAACCACAGTAAATCTGATTTTGCTGCATTTATTTTATATCCCGAAAATGTTCCAAATGTATTAATTATTTCCAGTAGGGTAGGGATCTCAGATTCAGGATTATTTAGGAATAGTAGTAAATCATCTGCGTATAGTAATAATTTAAGATATTTATCTCCTAGCCGAATTCCTTCTAGATGTTTTTTTAACATAATTGCCAGTGGTTCAATTGCAAGATTGAAAAGAAGGGGTGAAATCGGGCAGCCTTGTCTTGTACCTGTCAGAATATGAAAAGTTTCTGTAGGTATGCCATTCACCAACAACACTGCAGAAGCATTAGTATATAAAGCTTTGATACAGTTTAAATAGTTACCACTGAAACCAAATTGTCGCATAGTAAAAAAAAGATGGTCCCATGTAATCGAATCAAATGCCTTCTGGGCATCTAACGAAAGGATCGCTGGCATTACTTGCCTATTCACGCATTCTGGCCGAAAGAAGTCTAGAAGAAGTAAAATTTTACGAATGCTGGCCGTTGGATTCCGATGTAACATAAAGCCGACCTGGTCCACATGTATCAAAGAGCCGAGAATTCCCTTAAGTCTATTTGCTAGAATTGCTGTATAGATTTTATAGTCAGCGTTAAGCAGTGAAATGGGACGATATGAGTCCAGTACTTCTGGATCTTTATCTTTTTTTGGAACGAGTACAATTCTGGATGCTACAAAATAGGAGGAGGGGACCCCACCATTACAAAGATACTCATTAAATAACTTTACCAGTGGGGCGTTTATCTCTTCCCTAAGAATTTTATAAAATTCGGCTGGTAACATATCTGGGCCTGCAGCTTTGTCCAGTTTCAATCTATCTACTGCTTGACAAATTTCTGTCGAAGTGATAGGTAAATTCAAATTATCTACGTCATCTATAGTTAGTTTTGGCAGAGAAATTTTTCCCCTGAACCCGTCTTTATTTTGACTATCTATCTGTGGGGCAGAGTACAATTTTTTGAAAAAGTTAACAAAGCCTTTTTTGATTGCTTCTGCTTCCGTAACTCGAGTGCCATCTACTATAACAGACTTAATGATTTTCTGAGATTTACAGACTTTGACGCAATTAGCTAATAGCTTACCAATTTTACTTCCATATCTATGATAAGTAGATCTTTGTAGTAAATCTTGACGAGTTGCTTTTTGCAAACTGACTGAGTCCCACTCCTGTTTCGCTCTAGTATATTTCTGCCAGTTGATCGATGTGGGAGCCATTATATAGGCATTATATGCATTCCTGAGACAATTGGAGAGTTCTATTTCCCTCAGACGCGTTCTTGCCCTAAGTCTAGACATATAATTTTTTATTTCTCCTCTTATCACAGCTTTGGCTGTTTCCCAAAAAATCTCTGGTTTACAGCTATATGCAGAATTTTGTATTACATACTCATGCCATCTATCTGTAATGTACTTCCTAAAATTAGCATCGTTATATAAGTATCGCGGGAAAGAATAGCCTCTAGTTGTCTGATGTGTGTTATTGTCAGTTCCACACTCCAGAAATATAGGGGCATGGTCTGAAATGGTGAAGTCCCCTATTTGCGTTTTTATCTCACTTCTGAACAGACTATCCGAACCCAAAAAAAAGTCAATACGAGAATATGACCTGTATTGTTTGGACTCATATGTAAACGCTCTAGAATTAGGGTATAGATGTCTCCAAATATCTCTTATCTTAAGAACTCTACAGAGTGATTTAAGAATCTTAGCTGCTTTTTGAGAGACCCTGGGAATTCTTTGTTTTGTAGTCTGAAGTCTGTCAATATTATTAAAGACCATGTTAAAGTCTCCTGCTACCACCATATTTGTGTCCACATATTCAAACAACTTCAGCTTCAAAGCCTCCCAAAAAGATATATCCACTTTATTAGGTCCATAGACATTACAAACTGTGTATAGGAGAGATTCAACTTTAATTTTAATAATGATAAAACGTTCTTCTAGGTCTATCTGCTTGGAAATAATCTGATAATTTAGTCCTTTTCTTATAAGGATTGCTACTCCTCTTTTCCTGGAACTACAGGGTGTAAAAATCACTTCCTGAACCCAGTTAGCTTGTAGCTTCTTGTGTTCTGTTGTTGTGAGGTGCGTTTCTTGCAACAAAATAATATCTGTTTTGAACTTTTTGAGATATGTTAAAATTCTTTTCCTTTTCATCGGACTGGAAATGCCCCCCACATTCCAGGATATCAATTTTAATTGTGGCATTTTAATTTAGGAATGTCAATATACAAAAAAAGAGAAAGGAGAGGGGAAAGAAAAGGGGAAGGAAAAAAAAAAAAAAACCCCCAAAAAAAACCCCACATTTCCCCCTTCCACTCGTCTCCCCCCCCCCCCCCCCCGAGCACTACCCAATACACTCCCTGCCACCCGGGATGATAAATATTACCTATCCAGGGCTTAGGTATATTGTGCCTGTACTTGTGAATACATTTTTCATATGGCGTATAGATAAGAGAACACATGCTATATTGCAATACATATTCATATAACCAAGACAATATCCCATCTTTATCCCTGGCCTTAAACATACTATGCCAGGAATTATATGTGAGATTTTGAACTATGATACAACAAAAGGCAATGATATGAACCCAAAATAATAAGAAAAAACATATATTTAACTTAGTCCTATTGTGCCAGTATCGATAGGTATATTTTTCATATGCTATATATATAACAGAAAAACAATAGTTATATAGTAAGAAACATTCATGTGAATAAAACGGTATCTCAACTTTAACCCTAGCTTTAAACCTGTTATACCAGAGGCTGTATGTATATTTTTGGGGTACAGTAAAACAGAGAAAAATACTGTAGGTCCACAAAGAGGAAAAAAAATAACACATATTTAAATAAAACAGCATCTCGAACATGTGTAGGATAGTGACAGACGAGCCCAAGGGTTCATCTCTCCATTACTCTCTTATCTATGTAATGATCTCCTTTATGTTTATCTATATAGCTCTTAGCTTCTTGTGGAGTTCTTAATACAATTAACTCATTGTCAGCATATAATTTAATTGTAGCTGGGTATACTAGTCTGGCCGGTAGGCCCAAGTTAATTAAAGTGGTACAATGTGGTGACATAGTTTTTCGCTTGCTTGCTGTCTGGAATGAAAAATCCTGGAATAGCAAAATTCTGTGTTGGTCTATTACCAATGTTTGCATCTTTCTATAGGCTCTGAGAATACTGGTCTTATCTTGGAAATTCAAATATTTCACTATAATAGGACGTTTCTGTACAGAATTTTCTGTTGTATTCCTAGGATTACCTGTACGATGTGCTCTTTCTACCACTATGTTCTGTTGATGGATCCCAAGTAATTGTGGAAGTGTATTAGCAGCAAAAGAGATTAGATCCTGGTAACATTCGTTTTCAGGCAATCCAATAATCCTAAGATTATTGCGGCGTGCTCTATCCTCCAATTCTTCCACTTTATCACTAAGATCATTAATTTTGCTACTATGTTGTTGAGATATTTGTTCTGATTTAAACATCAGATCCTCAACTTCGGATATTCTAGACTCCGCTTCTGTGAGCCTAGATGAAAAATTTTTCATTTCAGAAACAAGGGTGCTAAGTTCTACTTTAATCAAATCAAATTGGGGCAGTAACACCTGCGCTACCTGCTTCGATATTTCTTCGATATCCATTTTACTAATATTTAAGCAGTTTGATTCTACCCTAAGGTCTGTGTTATTATCTAAGCTATTTCTTGGCCTCCTGTCTTTCGCCTTAGCTGGCATAGTGTGTGTTTTAGGTGATAGAAATTTATCCATAAATTAAATTCGTGAGGGTGTGTACTTGTGTGGGACAGTGAGCACGAAGAAGGAAGGGGAAAAGAGAAGAGAAAAAAAAAAAAAGGGGGGGGGGGGCGTTAGTGTCAAAATAGGGAATTCTATTAGTTGTGCAAAACGAATAATATTTAAGAAGCTTGTGACTATTAGGGTCGCGCCCTGTGTAGATAATTCAGAGTCAGCTTAGGAGAATCCGAAGAATTCTGAATTTAACAGCTCTAGGGTACAGATCAGTATGTATTTAAAGATCAGTTTTAATAATGCTGTGACCTCCTCGCCTTTCAGACATTACTGTTGTACTATTAATACAGCCCTTTTTTTTTTTTTTTTGATTTGCCAACTTATAGCTATATTAGTCAGTTAATACCACAACCGGGAACCACACATTTCCTCTGACAAAAAAAAAAAAAAAAAAAAAAAAAAGCAGTATTTAGTAAGTTATTCTTAGGTGCCTTATATATATATCTTATATATGAACATCAAACCTCAATAGAAAGAAAAGCTCATACATATATACTTATTTCCAGAGAGTATATACAGTTTCTAAGACAACCTTATATGCTATTTCAATTGACCCCTACTCTCGGTCCTGTTCTGATATAGTATTATAATATGGTACATTACTATAGAATGCCCTCTTAGCAGACTTTACAAATACACTCTATATCAACTATATAGGCCTTAGTCCATGTCCAAAAAAAAAAATAAAAAGGGAGGAAGGGAGAAAAAAAAAAAAAAAAAATCCAGTTATTTCTTTAAGATATATACATCCAGCGTGGCCGCAGCCTGTGGCTTTATTATTCATGCAGTTCCAGAACAGTTCCAGAGCCACCAATAGAATTATAATCCCAGTGTTTCTACTCTGGCATACAGAAATCCCTTCAGTAATCGGGCCTGGGAAATTATTTAACCTTTAGGAGTGCAGCTGTATGCAGTTCAACCAGCAATGTCAGCTTCTCTGATTTTCTTACTTTGCATCTTACTTTGCTGATATCTGGTATGTGCAGCGAGAGTCTTGTATACCTCAGTTGCGGTCTCCTATCATATTCTATCAAGTGTAGTGTATCACCGAGCTATTACACGTTCTGTATAGCCAGAAAAAATAAAGAAATTTCCCCCTGTTGTTTACTACAGGCCCTCCTGTGCTCCATGTACTCCACTAGGCATAACGAGATAAGTGTAGAGAAACATCGGCTTTGTAAAGTCACAGTCCTCACATATAATCTCCCGTCTTACCTTCACCCCAAAACCAGGTCAGGGACTTACGCTCCGACGGGCCGGCCGCCAAGTTCTGTCAGCGGGTACTGGCACAAGCAGCTGTATAGCGGCTGTATAGCTTCAAACTTCTCCCGCTACTAGCCACTACCTTCCAAAGCCTCCTGATAGAGCACGGGAGTACAGCTTTCAGCTGGGTCTTTCCGGCGACACTCCACCTTCCCCTCAGGTTGATTATATCCCAGCTCATGCAGACAGTTACTTATGTGCACTCTCATTAGGCGTTCTCCTGGCTTTAGTGCATCTTAGTGAAACGGTTGGTAGTATGACCGCTGCTATGCGGCCACTAGCGCTCCAGAGCTTCCTCACGCCGTATCGGGTCGTATCCCTCGGGCCAGGCCGGTATCCAGGATCACTGGCCTATGGCTGCGGGCGTGTTTGGCAAGATGGTATCACCACTCTCAGGTGAGCGTGCAGCATGGAGCAGCTACGCTTCCTTGCTCCTCCCACCGGAAGCTCTAGGTACCTATATATATTTAGGTATATAGATAGATATATCGGTTCTCGGTGCCCTTCTGTCTGTAATCAGAGAACAGGGTATTGTGGTATTTCCTTATTTGGACGATATCTTGGTACTTGCTCAGTCTTCACATTTAGCAGAATCTCATACGAATCGACTTGTGTTGTTTCTTCAAGATCATGGTTGGAGGATCAATTTACCGAAAAGTTCATTGATTCCTCAGACAAGGGTAACCTTTTTAGGTTTCCAGATAGATTCAGCGTCCATGACTCTGTCTCTGACAGACAAGAGACGTCTAAAATTGATTTCAGCTTGTCGAAACCTTCAATCACAATCATTCCCTTCGGTAGCCTTATGCATGGAAATTCTAGGTCTTATGACTGCTGCATCGGACGCGATCCCCTTTGCTCGTTTTCACATGCGACCTCTTCAGCTCCGTATGCTGAACCAGTGGTGCAGGGATTACACAAAGATATCTCAAGTAATATCTTTAAAACCGATTGTACGACACTCTCTGACGTGGTGGACAGATCACCATCGTTTAGTTCAGGGGGCTTCTTTTGTTCTTCCGACCTGGACTGTAATTTCAACAGATGCAAGTCTGACAGGTTGGGGAGCTGTTTGGGGGTCTCTGACAGCACAAGGGGTTTGGGAATCTCAGGAGGTGAGATTACCAATCAATATTTTGGAACTCCGTGCAATTTTCAGAGCTCTTCAGTCATGGCCTCTTCTAAAGAGAGAATCGTTAATTTGTTTTCAGACAGACAATGTCACAACTGTGGCATACATCAATCATCAAGGAGGGACTCACAGTCCTCTGGCTATGAAAGAAGTATCTCGGATACTGGTATGGGCAGAATCCAGCTCCTGTCTAGTTTCTGCGGTTCATATCCCAGGTATAGACAATTGGGAAGCGGATTATCTCAGTCGCCAAACGTTACATCCGGGCGAATGGTCTCTTCACCCAGAGGTATTTCTTCAGATTGTTCAAATGTGGGGACTTCCAGAAATAGATCTGATGGCTTCTCATCTAAACAAGAAACTTCCCAGGTATCTGTCCAGATCCAGGGATCCTCAAGCGGAAGCAGTGGATGCATTGTCACTTCCTTGGAAGTATCATCCTGCCTATATCTTTCCGCCTCTAGTTCTTCTTCCAAGAGTAATCTCCAAGATTCTGAAGGAATGCTCGTTTGTTCTGCTGGTGGCTCCGGCATGGCCTCACAGGTTTTGGTATGCAGATCTTGTCCGGATGGCCTCTTGCCAACCGTGGACTCTTCCGTTAAGACCAGACCTTCTGTCACAAGGTCCTTTTTTCCATCAGGATCTCAAATCCTTAAATTTTAAAGGTATGGAGATTGAACGCTTGATTCTTAGTCAAAGAGGTTTCTTTGATTAATACTATGTTACAGGCTCGTAAATCTGTATCTAGGAAGATATATTATAGAGTCTGGAAGACTTATATTTCTTAGTGTCTTTCTCATCATTTTTCCTGGCATTCTTTTAGAATTCCGAGAATTTTACAGTTTCTTCAGGATGGTTTGGATAAAGGTTTGTCTGCAAGTTCCTTGAAAGGACAAATCTCTGCTCTTTCTGTTCTTTTTCACAGAAAGATTGCTAATCTTCCTGATATTCATTGTTTTGTACAAGCTTTGGTTCGTATAAAACCTGTCATTAAGTCAATTTCTCCTCCTTGGAGTTTGAATTTGGTTCTGGGGGCTCTTCAAGCTCCTCCGTTTGAACCTATGCATTCATTGGACATTAAATTACTTTCTTGGAAAGTTTTGTTTCTTTTGGCCATCTCTTCTGCTAGAAGAGTTTCTGAATTATCTGCTCTTTCTTGTGAGTCTATAGTGAAAAAGGGTGTGTGTACAAGCGCTAAGGTAATCCCCAAAGCTGTATCCAAACAGAGATCCTAACCAACCTCCAAAAAATATGCACAAGTAGTAAGAAGTGAATACAGCGCCAACAAGAGGCCAAGGGATAAATATACTCAGAGAGATAAAAGAAGATTATTTAATGAACCATGTTAAAAAGCATCAGTAATAAAGGACTATATATAAAAAATGTAAAAAGCACATATAAATAAAATTACAAATACAGGAATATCTTACAGAAGCGGCTCAAAGGGCCAAAGCTGATAATTACAATAAAAACAGAGGTAATAACAGGTGATCAGTGTGAGTGGTACACCAGAATAAGAGTGTATACTGATAAAACAGAATTAGCCTAAGTGCAACTGTAGCAAGTGCATCAAGCAAAAAACTAATAAACAATAATACAAACAATAGTGTTCAAAATTAGTGTTACAAAAATAGTGTTCCAAAAAATAGAAAAATGCACTGCAGTGCAAAAAAGGGGGGTAGCAAAATAATTGTATAGATACAATCAAGTAGTGAGTGAGTGCAAATGGATATAAAAATGCTAGCTACTTAATCCAGTGAGGTTAAGATATAATTAAATAAAATACACAATATGCAATAACATAAAAAATATAATACACAATATGCAATAACATAAAAAATAAAATATAAAATATAATCCAAAAAAGTGTTCAAAAAGTTGATCAACAAATGTTAGTGAAGAACAAAAATAAGTCAATCAAAACTAAAAAATGCAAAAAAAGGGTGATGAAAAGCAAGGTGAAAGTGAGGAAATTGATTCCTTCCAATGTTAGTTACTTTAACAGATCCAAATTCCTGAGTGTGGTTGCTGAAGTAGCTGATTGGATCCTAGCACCTGTCAGCTGCTCCTATGGTATCCTAAAAAGTGTCCCTGTAAAAAAAAGAAATTCACAACATAGTGTATCCAATATGAGAATGAAGTAAAGATTAAAGTAATGCTTACCAATATGTCAACGCGTTTCTGCACTCAAAAAAGGGCCTTTCTCAAGAGTCTTGAGAGAGGCCCTTTTTTGAGGGCAGAAACGCGTTGACATATTGGTAAGCATTACTTTAATCTTTACTTCATTCTCATATTGGATACACTATGTTGTGAATTTCTTTTTTTTACAGGGACACTTTTTAGGATACCATAGGAGCAGCTGACAGGTGCTAGGATCCAATCAGCTACTTCAGCAACCACACTCAGGAATTTGGATCTGTTAAAGTAACTAACATTGGAAGGAATCAATTTCCTCACTTTCACCTTGCTTTTCATCACCCTTTTTTTGCATTTTTTAGTTTTGATTGACTTATTTTTGTTCTTCACTAACATTTGTTGATCAACTTTTTGAACACTTTTTTGGATTATATTTTATATTTTATTTTTTATGTTATTGCATATTGTGTATTATATTTTTTATGTTATTGCATATTGTGTATTTTATTTAATTATATCTTAACCTCACTGGATTAAGTAGCTAGCATTTTTATATCCATTTGCACTCACTCACTACTTGATTGTATCTATACAATTATTTTGCTACCCCCCTTTTTTTGCACTGCAGTGCATTTTTCTATTTTTTGGAACACTATTTTTGTAACACTAATTTTGAACACTATTGTTTGTATTATTGTTTATTAGTTTTTTGCTTGATGCACTTGCTACAGTTGCACTTAGGCTAATTCTGTTTTATCAGTATACACTCTTATTCTGGTGTACCACTCACACTGATCACCTGTTATTACCTCTGTTTTTATTGTAATTATCAGCTTTGGCCCTTTGAGCCGCTTCTGTAAGATATTCCTGTATTTGTAATTTTATTTATATGTGCTTTTTACATTTTTTATATATAGTCCTTTATTACTGATGCTTTTTAACATGGTTCATTAAATAATCTTCTTTTATCTCTCTGTGAGTATATTTATCCCTTGGCCTCTTGTTGGCGCTGTATTCACTTCTTACTACTTTCTTGTGAGTCTCCTTTTCTGATTTTTCATCAGGATAAGGCGGTGTTGCGAACTTCTTTTAAATTTTTACCTAAGGTTGTGAATTCTAACAACATTAATAGAGAAATTGTGGTTCCTTCATTATGTCCTAATCCTAAGAATTCTAAGGAGAAATCATTGCATTCTTTGGATGTAGTTAGAGCTTTGAAATATTATGTTGAAGCTACTAAGAATTTCCGGAAGACTTCTAGTCTATTTGTTATCTTTTCCGGTTCTAGGAAAGGTCAGAAGGCCTCTGCCATTTCTTTGGCATCTTGGTTAAAATCTTTAATTCATCATGCCTATGTCGAGTCGGGTAAAACTCCGCCTCAAAGGATTACAGCTCATTCTACTAGGTCAGTTTCTACTTCCTGGGCGTTTAGGAATGAAGCTTCGGTCGATCAGATTTGCAAAGCAGCAACTTGGTCTTTGCATACTTTTACTAAATTCTACCATTTTGATGTGTATTCTTCTTCTGAAGCAGTTTTTGGTAGAAAAGTACTTCAGGCAGCTGTTTCAGTTTGATTCTTCTGCTTATAATTTCAGTTTTTTTCATTATAAGATTTAAACTTTATTTTGGGTGTGGATTATTTTCAGCGGAATTGGCTGTCTTTATTTTATCCCTCCCTCTCTAGTGACTCTTGCGTGGAAGATCCACATCTTGGGTAGTCATTATCCCATACATCACTAGCTCATGGACTCTTGCTAATTACATGAAAGAAAACATAATTTATGTAAGAACTTACCTGATAAATTAATTTCTTTCATATTAGCAAGAGTCCATGAGGCCCACCCTTTTTGTGGTGGTTATGATTTTTTTGTATAAAGCACAATTATTCCAATTCCTTATTTTTTATGCTTTCGCACTTTTTTCTTATCACCCCACTTCTTGGCTATGCGTTAAACCGATTTGTGGGTGTGGTGAGGGGTGTATTTATAGGCATTTTGAGGTTTGGGAAACTTTGCCCCTCCTGGTAGGAATGTATATTCCATACGTCACTAGCTCATGGACTCTTGCTAATATGAAAGAAATGAATTTATCAGGTAAGTTCTTACATAAATTATGTTTTCTCACTGGCTGTCTCTATACAAACTCAGGTGTAGTCTCACTAGCTGTCTCTATACACACACAGGTGCAGTCTCTCACTGGCTGTCTCTATATACACACACATGTGCAGTCTCTCACTAGCTGTCTCTATATACACACACAGGTGCAGTCTCTCACTAGCTGTCTCTATATACACACAGGTGCAGTCTCTCACTAGCTGTCTCTATACACACACACAGGTGCAGTCTCTCACTAGGTGTGCTAGCTGGAGGCGCTGGTTCAGCTTGTATCAGTCGTTGGTATCTTCCTTTCCTTTCCTTCCTCAGTTGTATAAGTCTAGGTGCAAAATAGTGGTGCTGAAATATCAGACAATACACCATACAAAGGTGAATATCTACTCACAGTGTATATTGCAGGTTACCGGCTCCTTCCCAATATGAAAAGACAATATCACAGATTCAGTAAAAAAGTTTGTCTTTATTTGGCTCAACGCAAAAGCGTTTCAACGGTCCCAGCCGTCTTTCTCAAGAGCAATAAAAGTGCTTTACAAACCAAAGCATACCTTTCCGCTGCACAGGCGGCCTTTAAATACATGTCAGTTACGCTACCTGCTTCCCCATTGGAGGAGAGCAGGTTTACACCCGATTCAAAATTTCAATTGTAAATTTAAAATAAACATCTAAAAAAACATAAAAAACAATATTAATTATATTAGAAACTATAAGTTTGTTTTAAAATATAAAATTTCTGTAGATATCATCATTTTTGCCGGTTTTGTAGTCAGTGAAGATCACATGTTATAGGTTGTCCAATGAAATTCAGTTTCTGGTATAGTGATGTTTTGTAGTTCCCTTTCAGGTAGTTCTCTATTTTAGGTTCCCATTCAGGTCTGATATGTCAGTGGGTATCACATGTTATCGAATGTCCAATGAAAAACAGTTTCTGATTTTCTCAAAATAAAAAGACATAAGTGTTATTCACAGATACAAAGTTTCTTATATGAATTCTGCTTATCCAAATATTTAGAGGTAGAATAAATTGCCACTTAGAAGTATATTACAAGTTGGAATAGATACTTTTCATAATTAAACATTCATATTATAAATAGACTTCTATATTTATTGAATGTTAGATATTGACTCAGCGACTTGTGTGTTGCATATAATTTCTTGAAATTAAGTGTGAGAATTATATTCTTTTGTACAATATGTGTATATATAAACATTAAGTGTGATGATATGACATGAACTGTCTGTATAAATACATATTTATTTTGCCCCCCCTTTTTTTTTTTTTTTTTTTTTTTTCTGTGTGTGTCCTTATAATCGTATTCACCTCAACAGGAACAAAAAATGTTACTGATTTATTTAGGCCCCATATTTCCATCTTTTGAATTTATCATTTATTTTGTCTCCCCTTTCCTATGTTAAGAGTTTTTTAGACAAAGGCAGCGATTTTTGTGTCCTTATTTAGACCCCATTGGGCATATGTTCTAAGTGTATGTATCCATTTTAATTCTCTTTGGTCTAGTTGTTTTGCCAGATTACCACCCCTCCAATGAAGTTCAACCTTCTCAATTCCTATCCATAGAAAGGATTCTTTTGTGAAATGTTCACAATTGTTGCAGTGTAGCGGCACTCCGTGGTCATCATGATTCTTTTCTATTTTATTTTGATGTTCCATGATTCTTGTTTTTTAAAAATCTGGACGTTTGTCCTAAATACTGGATTTTGCAGCCACATTGCAACAAATATATCACATTTTTACTTTTGCAAGTAATGAATTCTTTTATTTCAAATTTTTTTCCCGTAACTGTGGAGTTAAATGTTTTGTGTGTTCTTCTGGTGTAGTTACAACCTTTGCATTTGCCGCAAGTGAAGAAACCTGTCATGTTACTTATTTGTAAAGGTTTTTTGGGGGCTATGCCTTTTATGAGTGAGGGAGCTAATTTTTGTTTCAAATTTTGTCCTTTTCTGAAGATAACTGTGGGCTTAGCTGGAATTATAGGTCCTAGATATTCATCCTCTTTTATGATGTGCCAGTGCTTTTGTATAATTTTTTTGATTGTATGATGTCCTACATTAAATGTGGTCACAAATTTAGGGAAATTATTGTTAAATGAGGTCTCATTTTTGTGTTTGTTTTCTAACAGGGTTGATCTTATTTTATTTCCAACTTCATTTCTTTCTTTTTCTAAAGCTCTATGGTCATATCCCTTTTGTATGAATCTTTCTTTGAGTATTCTTGATTGTTGTTCGTAATCATCTATATTGTTGCAGTTCCTGCGTATTCGTAGGAATTGGCTTTTTGGTACTGACTTTAGCCAGTTAGGATGGTGGCAGCTATCATGTCTAATGTAGGTGTTAGTGTCACACTTCTTAAAGTATGTTATGTTACTGGCTAAAGTCAGTACCAAAAAGCCAATTCCTACGAATACGCAGGAACTGCAGCAATATAGATGATTACGAACAACAATCAAGAATACTCAAAGAAAGATTCATACAAAAGGGATATGACCATAGAGCTTTAGAAAAAGAAAGAAATGAAGTTGGAAATAAAATAAGATCAACCCTGTTAGAAAACAAACACAAAAATGAGACCTCATTTAACAATAATTTCCCTAAATTTGTGACCACATTTAATGTAGGACATCATACAATCAAAAAAATTATACAAAAGCACTGGCACATCATAAAAGAGGATGAATATCTAGGACCTATAATTCCAGCTAAGCCCACAGTTATCTTCAGAAAAGGACAAAATTTGAAACAAAAATTAGCTCCCTCACTCATAAAAGGCATAGCCCCCAAAAAACCTTTACAAATAAGTAACATGACAGGTTTCTTCACTTGCGGCAAATGCAAAGGTTGTAACTACACCAGAAGAACACACAAAACATTTAACTCCACAGTTACGGGAAAAAAATTTGAAATAAAAGAATTCATTACTTGCAAAAGTAAAAATGTGATATATTTGTTGCAATGTGGCTGCAAAATCCAGTATTTAGGACAAACGTCCAGATTTTTAAAAACAAGAATCATGGAACATCAAAATAAAATAGAAAAGAATCATGATGACCACGGAGTGCCGCTACACTGCAACAATTGTGAACATTTCACAAAAGAATCCTTTCTATGGATAGGAATTGAGAAGGTTGAACTTCATTGGAGGGGTGGTAATCTGGCAAAACAACTAGACCAAAGAGAATTAAAATGGATACATACACTTAGAACATATGCCCAATGGGGTCTAAATAAGGACACAAAAATCGCTGCCTTTGTCTAAAAAACTCTTAACATAGGAAAGGGGAGACAAAATAAATGATAAATTCAAAAGATGGAAATATGGGGCCTAAATAAATCAGTAACATTTTTTGTTCCTGTTGAGGTGAATACGATTATAAGGACACACACAGAAAAAAAAAAAAAAAAAAAAAAAAAAAAAAGGGGGGCAAAATAAATATGTATTTATACAGACAGTTCATGTCATATCATCACACTTAATGTTTATATATACACATATTGTACAAAAGAATATAATTCTCACACTTAATTTCAAGAAATTATATGCAACACACAAGTCGCTGAGTCAATATCTAACATTCAATAAATATAGAAGTCTATTTATAATATGAATGTTTAATTATGAAAAGTATCTATTCCAACTTGTAATATACTTCTAAGTGGCAATTTATTTTACCTCCTCTAAATATTTGGATAAGCAGAATTCATATAAGAAACTTTGTATCTGTGAATAACACTTATGTCTTTTTATTTTGAGAAAATCAGAAACTGTTTTTCATTGGACATTCGATAACATGTGATACCCACTGACATATCAGACCTGAATGGGAACCTAAAATAGAGAACTACCTGAAAGGGAACTACAAAACATCACTATACCAGAAACTGAATTTCATTGGACAACCTATAACATGTGATCTTCACTGACTACAAAACCGGCAAAAATGATGATATCTACAGAAATTTTATATTTTAAAACAAACTTATAGTTTCTAATATAATTAATATTGTTTTTTATGTTTTTTTAGATGTTTATTTTAAATTTACAATTGAAATTTTGAATCGGGTGTAAACCTGCTCTCCTCCAATGGGGAAGCAGGTAGCGTAACTGACATGTATTTAAAGGCCGCCTGTGCAGCGGAAAGGTATGCTTTGGTTTGTAAAGCACTTTTATTGCTCTTGAGAAAGACGGCTGGGACCGTTGAAACGCTTTTGCGTTGAGCCAAATAAAGACAAACTTTTTTACTGAATCTGTGATATTGTCTTTTCATATTGGGAAGGAGCCGGTAACCTGCAATATACACTGTGAGTAGATATTCACCTTTGTATGGTGTATTGTCTGATATTTCAGCACCACTATTTTGCACCTAGACTTATACAACTGAGGAAGGAAAGGAAGATACCAACGACTGATACAAGCTGAACCAGCGCCTCCAGCTAGCACACCTGATATATTCACACAGACCTTGGGAGAGACTGTGGGACGGCTGCGGTTTACCAGAAGGGGAAAGTATTAATACATATTATACACCTGTTTGCAGTCTCTCACTAGCTGTCTCTATACACACATGTGCAGTCTCTCACGAGCTGTCTCTATACACACACACAGGTGCAGTCTCTCACTAGCTGTCTCTATATACACACAGGTGCAGTCTCTCACTAGCTGTCTGTATACACACACAGGTGCTGTCTCACTGGCTGTCAAAATACACACACAGGTGCAGTCTCTCACTTGCTGTCTCTACACACACACAGGTGCAGTTTCTCACTAGCTGTCTCTATACACACACACAGGTGCAGTCTCTCACTAGCTGTCTCTATACACACATGTGCAGTCTCTCACGAGCTGTCTCTATATATAAACACACACAGATGCAGTTTCTCACTAGCGGTCTCATATATATATATATATATATATATATATATATATATATATATATATATATATATATATATATATATACACACACACACACACACAAGTGCAGTCTCTCACTAGCTGTCTCTATATACACACAGGCAGAGTCTCTCACTAGCTGTCTCTATACTATATACACACACACAGGTGCAGTCTCCCACTAGCTGTCTCTATACTATATACACACACACACACACACAGGTGCAGTCTCCCACTAGCTGTCTCTATACTATATACACACACACAGTTGCAGTCTCTCACTAGCTGTCTCTATACTATATACACACAGACAGGTGCAGTCTCTCACTAGCTGTCTCTATACTATATACACACACAGACAGGTGCAGTCTCTGTACTATATACACACAGACAGGTGCAGTCTCTGTACTATATACACACAGACAGGTGCAGTCTCTGTACTATATACACACAGACAGGTGCAGTCTCTGTACTATATACACACAGACAGGTGCTGTCTCTGTATATAGTATAGAGAGACAGTACCTGTATGTGTGTGTATATAGTATACACACAGACAGGTACTGTCTCTATACTATATTCACACACAGACAGGTGCTGTCTCTATACTATATACACACACACAGACAGGTGCTGTCTCTATACTATATACACACACACACAGACAGGTGCTGTCGCTATAGTATATACACACACAGACAGGTGCTGTCGCTATACTATATACACACACAGACAGGTGCTGTCTCTATACTATATACACACACAGACAGGTGCTGTCTCTATACTATATACACACAGACAGGTGCTGTCTCTATACTATATACACACAGACAGGTGCTGTCTCTATACTATATACACACAGACAGGTGCTGTCTCTATACTATATACACACACAGACAGGTGCTGTCTCTATACTATATACACACACAGACAGGTGCTGTCTCTATACTATATACACACACAGACAGGTGCTGTCTCTATACTATATACACACACAGACAGGTGCTGTCTCTATACTATATACACACAGACAGCTGAAATCCACAGCACCAATAATTTGAAGGAAAAAGGTTTTACAAGCTTTATAGCATTTATTTATCCTTTACAGCTTCATACAGCATAGACACCCAGGATGAGTAAGGGTTAACGCCCGAAACGTTGTGTAACGGTACCAACAGGATACCAAGGGTTAACACCAGGGAACAATGTCCTGAACAGGGAATAAGCAATTCACAACCCAGACAGTTTTCAGGTTTAAAACAGAATGATCTTTATTAAGGGCCATATGCCCAGTATTTATGCAGGTCAGACCCCAGATGGGGGGGTTGAAAGAATGTTGTACATTAGATGGAGGGAACACGCCCTTGACATGATACAATAGATTTACCTTGCTTAAGCTGATAACAATTTAAACACAAGACACATTTGGCTTTTCTTATCACCTAAGAATCTGCTCTCTGAGGGTGATTAAACAATGGACTGTTTATCACTAACTTTAATGACAGTGCACAATAGCTGAGGCTAAAGCTGAACACAGTTAACTCCTTCAGTACTGACAGAAGGGTCTGTCACATCTACATAGCACAATATACAGCCTATAGACAACCTTTCTTACATTATAGTCCAGAAGTGGCTAGGTTTGCCACACGTTGCATTTGCTGCTGGGTGTCTATGCTGTATGAAGCTGTAAAGGATAAATAAGTGCTATAAAGCTTGTAAAACCTTTTTCCTTCAAATTATTGGTGCCGTGGACTACAGTTGTTTCTACATTACAGAGTGGCGTTTGCAGTAGCCCTCCATCACGTGCATCAGGTGTGTGCTGTCTGTCATATGTGAACTGATATACACACAGACAGGTGCTGTCTGTATACTATATACACACACAGACAGGTGCTGTCTCTATACTATACACACACAAACAGGTGCTGTCTCTATACTATATACACACACACAGACAGGTGCTGTCTCTATACTATATACACACACAGACAGGTGCTGTCTCTATACTATATATACACACAGACAGGTGCTGTCTCTATACTATATATACACACAGACAGGTGCTGTCTCTATACTATATACACACACAGACAGGTGCTGTCTCTATACTATATACACACACAGACAGGTGCTGTCTCTATACTATATACACACACAGACAGGTGCTGTCTCTATACTATATACACACACAGACAGGTGCTGTCTCTATACTATATACACACACAGACAGGTGCTGTCTCTATACTATATACACACACAGACAGGTGCTGTCTCTATACTATATACACACACAGACAGGTGCTGTCTCTATACTATATACACACACAAAGACAGGTGCTGTCTCTATACTATATACATACAGACAGGTGATGTCTCTATACTATATACACACACACAGACAGGTGCTGTCTCTATACTATATACACACACACAGACAGGTGCTGTCTCTATACTATATACACACAAAGACAGGTGCTGTCTCTATACTATATACATACAGACAGGTGATGTCTCTATACTATATACACACACACACAGACAGGTGATGTCTCTATACTATATACACACACACACAGACAGGTGCTGTCTCTATACTATATACACACACAGACAGACAGGTGCTGTCTCTATACTATATACACACAAAGACAGGTGCTGTCTCTATACTATATACATACAGACAGGTGATGTCTCTATACTATATACACACACACACAGACAGGTGATGTCTCTATACTATATACACACACACACAGACAGGTGCTGTCTCTATACTATATACACACACAGACAGGTGCTGTCTCTATACTATATACACACACAGACAGGTGCTGTCTCTATACTATATACGCACACAGACAGGTGCTGTCTCTATACTATATACGCACACAGACAGGTGCTGTCTCTATACTATATACACACACAGACAGGTGCTGTCTCTATACTATATACACACACAGACAGGTGCTGTCTCTATACTATATACACACACAGACAGGTGCTGTCTCTATACTATATACACACACAGACAGGTGCTGTCGCTATACTATATACACACACAGACAGGTGCTGTCGCTATACTATATACACACAGACAGGTGCTGTCTCTATACTATATACACACACAGACAGGTGCTGTCTCTATACTATATACACACACAGACAGGTGCTGTCTCTATACTATATACACACACAGACAGGTGCTGTCTCTATACTATATACACACACAGACAGGTGCTGTCTCTATACTATATACACACACAGACAGGTGCTGTCGCTATACTATATACACACACAGACAGGTGCTGTCGCTATACTATATACACACACAGACAGGTGCTGTCTGTATACTATATACACACACAGACAGGTGCTGTCTGTATACTATATACACACACAGACAGGTGCTGTCTGTATACTATATACACACACAGACAGGTGCTGTCTCTATACTATATATACACACAGACAGGTGCTGTCTCTATACTATATATACACACAGACAGGTGCTGTCTCTATACTATATATACACACAGACAGGTGCTGTCTCTATACTATATATACACACAGACAGGTGCTGTCTCTATACTATATACACACACAGACAGGTGCTGTCTGTATACTATACACACACAGACAGGTGCTGTCTGTATACTATACACACACAGACAGGTGCTGTCTCTATACTATATACACACAGACAGGTGCTGTCTCTATACTATATACACACACAGACAGGTGCTGTCTCTATACTATATACACACACAGACAGGTGCTGTCTGTATACTATATACACACACAGACAGGTGCTGTCTGTATACTATATACACACACAGACAGGTGCTGTCTCTATACTATATACACACACAGACAGGTGCTGTCTCTATACTATATACACACACAGACAGGTGCTGTCTCTATACTATATACACACACAGACAGGTGCTGTCTCTATATAGTATTCTTGATTGTTGTTCGTAATCATCTATATTGCTGCAGTTCCTGCGTATTCGTAGGAATTGGCTTTTTGGTACTGACTTTAGCCAGTTAGGATGGTGGCAGCTATCATGTCTAATGTAGGTGTTAGTGTCACACTTCTTAAAGTATGTTATGTTACTGGCTAAAGTCAGTACCAAAAAGCCAATTCCTACGAATACGCAGGAACTGCAGCAATATAGATGATTACGAACAACAATCAAGAATACTCAAAGAAAGATTCATACAAAAGGGATATGACCATAGAGCTTTAGAAAAAGAAAGAAATGAAGTTGGAAATAAAATAAGATCAACCCTGTTAGAAAACAAACACAAAAATGAGACCTCATTTAACAATAATTTCCCTAAATTTGTGACCACATTTAATGTAGGACATCATACAATCAAAAAAATTATACAAAAGCACTGGCACATCATAAAAGAGGATGAATATCTAGGACCTATAATTCCAGCTAAGCCCACAGTTATCTTCAGAAAAGGACAAAATTTGAAACAAAAATTAGCTCCCTCACTCATAAAAGGCATAGCCCCCAAAAAACCTTTACAAATAAGTAACATGACAGGTTTCTTCACTTGCGGCAAATGCAAAGGTTGTAACTACACCAGAAGAACACACAAAACATTTAACTCCACAGTTACGGGAAAAAAATTTGAAATAAAAGAATTCATTACTTGCAAAAGTAAAAATGTGATATATTTGTTGCAATGTGGCTGCAAAATCCAGTATTTAGGACAAACGTCCAGATTTTTAAAAACAAGAATCATGGAACATCAAAATAAAATAGAAAAGAATCATGATGACCACGGAGTGCCGCTACACTGCAACAATTGTGAACATTTCACAAAAGAATCCTTTCTATGGATAGGAATTGAGAAGGTTGAACTTCATTGGAGGGGTGGTAATCTGGCAAAACAACTAGACCAAAGAGAATTAAAATGGATACATACACTTAGAACATATGCCCAATGGGGTCTAAATAAGGACACAAAAATCGCTGCCTTTGTCTAAAAAACTCTTAACATAGGAAAGGGGAGACAAAATAAATGATAAATTCAAAAGATGGAAATATGGGGCCTAAATAAATCAGTAACATTTTTTGTTCCTGTTGAGGTGAATACGATTATAAGGACACACACAGAAAAAAAAAAAAAAAAAAAAAAAAAAGGGGGGCAAAATAAATATGTATTTATACAGACAGTTCATGTCATATCATCACACTTAATGTTTATATATACACATATTGTACAAAAGAATATAATTCTCACACTTAATTTCAAGAAATTATATGCAACACACAAGTCGCTGAGTCAATATCTAACATTCAATAAATATAGAAGTCTATTTATAATATGAATGTTTAATTATGAAAAGTATCTATTCCAACTTGTAATATACTTCTAAGTGGCAATTTATTCTACCTCCTCTAAATATTTGGATAAGCAGAATTCATATAAGAAACTTTGTATCTGTGAATAACACTTATGTCTTTTTATTTTGAGAAAATCAGAAACTGTTTTTCATTGGACATTCGATAACATGTGATACCCACTGACATATCAGACCTGAATGGGAACCTAAAATAGAGAACTACCTGAAAGGGAACTACAAAACATCACTATACCAGAAACTGAATTTCATTGGACAACCTATAACATGTGATCTTCACTGACTACAAAACCGGCAAAAATGATGATATCTACAGAAATTTTATATTTTAAAACAAACTTATAGTTTCTAATATAATTAATATTGTTTTTTATGTTTTTTTAGATGTTTATTTTAAATTTACAATTGAAATTTTGAATCGGGTGTAAACCTGCTCTCCTCCAATGGGGAAGCAGGTAGCGTAACTGACATGTATTTAAAGGCCGCCTGTGCAGCGGAAAGGTATGCTTTGGTTTGTAAAGCACTTTTATTGCTCTTGAGAAAGACGGCTGGGACCGTTGAAACGCTTTTGCGTTGAGCCAAATAAAGACAAACTTTTTTACTGAATCTGTGATATTGTCTTTTCATATTGGGAAGGAGCCGGTAACCTGCAATATACACTGTGAGTAGATATTCACCTTTGTATGGTGTATTGTCTGATATTTCAGCACCACTATTTTGCACCTAGACTTATACAACTGAGGAAGGAAAGGAAGATACCAACGACTGATACAAGCTGAACCAGCGCCTCCAGCTAGCACACCTGATATATTCACACAGACCTTGGGAGAGACTGTGGGACGGCTGCGGTTCACCAGAAGGGGAAAGTATTAATACATATTATACACCTGTTTGCAGTCTCTCACTAGCTGTCTCTATACACACATGTGCAGTCTCTCACGAGCTGTCTCTATACACACACACAGGTGCAGTCTCTCACTAGCTGTCTCTATATACACACAGGTGCAGTCTCTCACTAGCTGTCTGTATACACACACAGGTGCTGTCTCACTGGCTGTCAAAATACACACACAGGTGCAGTCTCTCACTTGCTGTCTCTACACACACACAGGTGCAGTTTCTCACTAGCTGTCTCTATACACACACACAGGTGCAGTCTCTCACTAGCTGTCTCTATACACACATGTGCAGTCTCTCACGAGCTGTCTCTATATATAAACACACACAGATGCAGTTTCTCACTAGCGGTCATATATATATATATATACACACACACACAAGTGCAGTCTCTCACTAGCTGTCTCTATATACACACAGGCAGAGTCTCTCACTAGCTGTCTCTATACTATATACACACACACAGGTGCAGTCTCCCACTAGCTGTCTCTATACTATATACACACACACACACACAGGTGCAGTCTCCCACTAGCTGTCTCTATACTATATACACACACACAGTTGCAGTCTCTCACTAGCTGTCTCTATACTATATACACACAGACAGGTGCAGTCTCTCACTAGCTGTCTCTATACTATATACACACACAGACAGGTGCAGTCTCTGTACTATATACACACAGACAGGTGCAGTCTCTGTACTATATACACACAGACAGGTGCAGTCTCTGTACTATATACACACAGACAGGTGCAGTCTCTGTACTATATACACACAGACAGGTGCAGTCTCTGTACTATATACACACAGACAGGTGCTGTCTCTGTATATAGTATAGAGAGACAGTACCTGTGTGTGTATATAGTATACACACAGACAGGTACTGTCTCTATACTATATTCACACACAGACAGGTGCTGTCTCTATACTATATACACACACACAGACAGGTGCTGTCTCTATACTATATACACACACACACAGACAGGTGCTGTCGCTATAGTATATACACACACAGACAGGTGCTGTCGCTATAGTATATACACACACAGACAGGTGCTGTCGCTATACTATATACACACACAGACAGGTGCTGTCTCTATACTATATACACACACAGACAGGTGCTGTCTCTATACTATATACACACACAGACAGGTGCTGTCTCTATACTATATACACACACAGACAGGTGCTGTCTCTATACTATATACACACACAGACAGGTGCTGTCTCTATACTATATACACACAGACAGGTGCTGTCTCTATACTATATACACACAGACAGGTGCTGTCTCTATACTATATACACACAGACAGGTGCTGTCTCTATACTATATACACACACAGACAGGTGCTGTCTCTATACTATATACACACACAGACAGGTGCTGTCTCTATACTATATACACACACAGACAGGTGCTGTCTCTATACTATATACACACACAGACAGGTGCTGTCTCTATACTATATACACACACACAGACAGGTGCTGTCTCTATACTATATACACACACAGACAGGTGCTGTCTCTATACTATATACACACAGACAGCTGAAATCCACAGCACCAATAATTTGAAGGAAAAAGGTTTTACAAGCTTTATAGCATTTATTTATCCTTTACAGCTTCATACAGCATAGACACCCAGGATGAGTAAGGGTTAACGCCCGAAACGTTGTGTAACGGTACCAACAGGATACCAAGGGTTAACACCAGGGAACAATGTCCTGAACAGGGAATAAGCAATTCACAACCCAGACAGTTTTCAGGTTTAAAACAGAATGATCTTTATTAAGGGCCATATGCCCAGTATTTACGCAGGTCAGACCCCAGATGGGGGGGTTGAAAGAATGTTGTACATTAGATGGAGGGAACACGCCCTTGACATGATACAATAGATTTACCTTGCTTAAGCTGATAACAATTTAAACACAAGACACATTTGGCTTTTCTTATCACCTAAGAATCTGCTCTCTGAGGGTGATTAAACAATGGACTGTTTATCACTAACTTTAATGACAGTGCACAATAGCTGAGGCTAAAGCTGAACACAGTTAACTCCTTCAGTACTGACAGAAGGGTCTGTCACATCTACATAGCACAATATACAGCCTATAGACAACCTTTCTTACATTATAGTCCAGAAGTGGCTAGGTTTGCCACACGTTGCATTTGCTGCTGGGTGTCTATGCTGTATGAAGCTGTAAAGGATAAATAAGTGCTATAAAGCTTGTAAAACCTTTTTCCTTCAAATTATTGGTGCTGTGGACTACAGTTGTTTCTACATTACAGAGTGGCGTTTGCAGTAGCCCTCCATCACGTGCATCAGGTGTGTGCTGTCTGTCATATGTGAACTGATATACACACAGACAGGTGCTGTCTGTATACTATATACACACACAGACAGGTGCTGTCTCTATACTATACACACACAAACAGGTGCTGTCTCTATACTATATACACACACACAGACAGGTGCTGTCTGTATACTATATACACACACAGACAGGTGCTGTCTGTATACTATAAAACACACAGACAGGTGCTGTCTCTATACTATATACACACACAGACAGGTGCTGTCTCTATACTATATACACACACAGACAGGTGCTGTCTCTATACTATATACACACACAAAGACAGGTGCTGTCTCTATACTATATACATACAGACAGGTGATGTCTCTATACTATATACACACACACAGACAGGTGCTGTCTCTATACTATATACACACACACAGACAGGTGCTGTCTCTATACTATATACGCACACAGACAGGTGCTGTCTCTATACTATATACACACACAGACAGGTGCTGTCTCTATACTATATACACACACAGACAGGTGCTGTCTCTATACTATATACACACACAGACAGGTGCTGTCTCTATACTATATACACACAGACAGGTGCTGTCGCTATACTATATACACACACAGACAGGTGCTGTCTCTATACTATATACACACAGACAGGTGCTGTCTCTATACTATATACACACACAGACAGGTGCTGTCTCTATACTATATACACACACAGACAGGTGCTGTCTCTATACTATATACACACACAGACAGGTGCTGTCGCTATACTATATACACACACAGACAGGTGCTGTCTCTATACTATATACACACACAGACAGGTGCTGTCGCTATACTATATACACACACAGACAGGTGCTGTCTCTATACTATATACACACACAGACAGGTGCTGTCTCTATACTATATACACACACAGACAGGTGCTGTCTGTATACTATATACACACACAGACAGGTGCTGTCTGTATACTATATACACACACAGACAGGTGCTGTCTGTATACTATATACACACACAGACAGGTGCTGTCTCTATACTATATATACACACAGACAGGTGCTGTCTCTATACTATATATACACACAGACAGGTGCTGTCTCTATACTATATACACACACAGACAGGTGCTGTCTCTATACTATATACACACACAGACAGGTGCTGTCTCTATACTATATACACACACAGACAGGTGCTGTCTGTATACTATACACACACAGACAGGTGCTGTCTGTATACTATACACACACAGACAGGTGCTGTCTCTATACTATATACACACAGACAGGTGCTGTCTCTATACTATATACACACAGACAGGTGCTGTCTCTATACTATATACACACACAGACAGGTGCTGTCTGTATACTATATACACACACAGACAGGTGCTGTCTCTATACTATATACACACACAGACAGGTGCTGTCTCTATACTATATACACACACAGACAGGTGCTGTCTCTATACTATATACACACACAGACAGGTGCTGTCTCTATATAGTATTCTTGATTGTTGTTCGTAATCATCTATATTGCTGCAGTTCCTGCGTATTCGTAGGAATTGGCTTTTTGGTACTGACTTTAGCCAGTTAGGATGGTGGCAGCTATCATGTCTAATGTAGGTGTTAGTGTCACACTTCTTAAAGTATGTTATGTTACTGGCTAAAGTCAGTACCAAAAAGCCAATTCCTACGAATACGCAGGAACTGCAGCAATATAGATGATTACGAACAACAATCAAGAATACTCAAAGAAAGATTCATACAAAAGGGATATGACCATAGAGCTTTAGAAAAAGAAAGAAATGAAGTTGGAAATAAAATAAGATCAACCCTGTTAGAAAACAAACACAAAAATGAGACCTCATTTAACAATAATTTCCCTAAATTTGTGACCACATTTAATGTAGGACATCATACAATCAAAAAAATTATACAAAAGCACTGGCACATCATAAAAGAGGATGAATATCTAGGACCTATAATTCCAGCTAAGCCCACAGTTATCTTCAGAAAAGGACAAAATTTGAAACAAAAATTAGCTCCCTCACTCATAAAAGGCATAGCCCCCAAAAAACCTTTACAAATAAGTAACATGACAGGTTTCTTCACTTGCGGCAAATGCAAAGGTTGTAACTACACCAGAAGAACACACAAAACATTTAACTCCACAGTTACGGGAAAAAAATTTGAAATAAAAGAATTCATTACTTGCAAAAGTAAAAATGTGATATATTTGTTGCAATGTGGCTGCAAAATCCAGTATTTAGGACAAACGTCCAGATTTTTAAAAACAAGAATCATGGAACATCAAAATAAAATAGAAAAGAATCATGATGACCACGGAGTGCCGCTACACTGCAACAATTGTGAACATTTCACAAAAGAATCCTTTCTATGGATAGGAATTGAGAAGGTTGAACTTCATTGGAGGGGTGGTAATCTGGCAAAACAACTAGACCAAAGAGAATTAAAATGGATACATACACTTAGAACATATGCCCAATGGGGTCTAAATAAGGACACAAAAATCGCTGCCTTTGTCTAAAAAACTCTTAACATAGGAAAGGGGAGACAAAATAAATGATAAATTCAAAAGATGGAAATATGGGGCCTAAATAAATCAGTAACATTTTTTGTTCCTGTTGAGGTGAATACGATTATAAGGACACACACAGAAAAAAAAAAAAAAAAAAAAAAAAAAGGGGGGCAAAATAAATATGTATTTATACAGACAGTTCATGTCATATCATCACACTTAATGTTTATATATACACATATTGTACAAAAGAATATAATTCTCACACTTAATTTCAAGAAATTATATGCAACACACAAGTCGCTGAGTCAATATCTAACATTCAATAAATATAGAAGTCTATTTATAATATGAATGTTTAATTATGAAAAGTATCTATTCCAACTTGTAATATACTTCTAAGTGGCAATTTATTCTACCTCCTCTAAATATTTGGATAAGCAGAATTCATATAAGAAACTTTGTATCTGTGAATAACACTTATGTCTTTTTATTTTGAGAAAATCAGAAACTGTTTTTCATTGGACATTCGATAACATGTGATACCCACTGACATATCAGACCTGAATGGGAACCTAAAATAGAGAACTACCTGAAAGGGAACTACAAAACATCACTATACCAGAAACTGAATTTCATTGGACAACCTATAACATGTGATCTTCACTGACTACAAAACCGGCAAAAATGATGATATCTACAGAAATTTTATATTTTAAAACAAACTTATAGTTTCTAATATAATTAATATTGTTTTTTATGTTTTTTTAGATGTTTATTTTAAATTTACAATTGAAATTTTGAATCGGGTGTAAACCTGCTCTCCTCCAATGGGGAAGCAGGTAGCGTAACTGACATGTATTTAAAGGCCGCCTGTGCAGCGGAAAGGTATGCTTTGGTTTGTAAAGCACTTTTATTGCTCTTGAGAAAGACGGCTGGGACCGTTGAAACGCTTTTGCGTTGAGCCAAATAAAGACAAACTTTTTTACTGAATCTGTGATATTGTCTTTTCATATTGGGAAGGAGCCGGTAACCTGCAATATACACTGTGAGTAGATATTCACCTTTGTATGGTGTATTGTCTGATATTTCAGCACCACTATTTTGCACCTAGACTTATACAACTGAGGAAGGAAAGGAAAGGAAGATACCAACGACTGATACAAGCTGAACCAGCGCCTCCAGCTAGCACACCTGATATATTCACACAGACCTTGGGAGAGACTGTGGGACGGCTGCGGTTTACCAGAAGGGGAAAGTATTAATACATATTATACACCTGTTTGCAGTCTCTCACTAGCTGTCTCTATACACACATGTGCAGTCTCTCACGAGCTGTCTCTATACACACACACACAGGTGCAGTCTCTCACTAGCTGTCTCTATATACACACAGGTGCAGTCTCTCACTAGCTGTCTGTATACACACACAGGTGCTGTCTCACTGGCTGTCAAAATACACACACAGGTGCAGTCTCTCACTTGCTGTCTCTACACACACAGGTGCAGTTTCTCACTAGCTGTCTCTATACACACACACAGGTGCAGTCTCTCACTAGCTGTCTCTATACACACATGTGCAGTCTCTCACGAGCTGTCTCTATATATAAACACACACAGATGCAGTTTCTCACTAGCGGTCTCATATATATATATATATATACACACACACACAAGTGCAGTCTCTCACTAGCTGTCTCTATATACACACAGGCAGAGTCTCTCACTAGCTGTCTCTATACTATATACACACACACAGGTGCAGTCTCCCACTAGCTGTCTCTATACTATATACACACACACACACAGGTGCAGTCTCCCACTAGCTGTCTCTATACTATATACACACACACAGTTGCAGTCTCTCACTAGCTGTCTCTATACTATATACACACAGACAGGTGCAGTCTCTCACTAGCTGTCTCTATACTATATACACACACAGACAGGTGCAGTCTCTGTACTATATACACACAGACAGGTGCAGTCTCTGTACTATATACACACAGACAGGTGCAGTCTCTGTACTATATACACACAGACAGGTGCAGTCTCTGTACTATATACACACAGACAGGTGCTGTCTCTGTATATAGTATAGAGAGACAGTACCTGTATGTGTGTGTATATAGTATACACACAGACAGGTACTGTCTCTATACTATATTCACACACAGACAGGTGCTGTCTCTATACTATATACACACAGACAGGTGCTGTCTCTATACTATATACACACAGACAGGTGCTGTTGCTATAGTATATACACACACAGACAGGTGCTGTCGCTATACTATATACACACACAGACAGGTGCTGTCGCTATACTATATACACACACAGACAGGTGCTGTCTCTATACTATATACATACAGACAGGTGCTGTCTCTATAATATATATACACACACACAGACAGACAGGTGCTGTCTCTATACTATATACACACACACACAGACAGGTGCTGTCTCTATACTATATACACACACAGACAGGTGCTGTCTCTATACTATATACACACACAGACAGGTGCTGTCTCTATACTATATACACACACAGACAGGTGCTGTCTCTATTACTATATACACACACAGACAGGTGCTGTCTCTATACTATATACACACACAGACAGGTGCTGTCTCCTATACTATATACACACACAGACAGGTGCTGTCTCTATACTATATACACACACAGACAGGTGCTGTCTCTATACTATATACACACACAGACAGGTGCTGTCTCTATACTATATATACACACAGACAGACAGGTGCTGTCTCTTTACTATATACACACACAGACAGACAGGTGCTGTCTCTATACTATATACACACACAGACAGACAGGTGCTGTCTCTATACTATACACACACAGACAGACAGGTGCTGTCTCTATACTATATACACACAGACAGGTGCTGTCTCTATACTATATACACACAGACAAGTGCTGTCGCTATACTATACACACACAGACAGGTGCTGTCTCTATACTATATACACACACAGACAGGTGCTGTCTCTATACTATATACACACACAGACAGGTGCTGTCTCTATACTATATACACACACAGACAGGTGCTGTATCTATACTATATACACACACAGACAGGTGCTGTATCTATACTATATACACACACAGACAGGTGCTGTATCTATACTATATACACACACAGACAGGTGCTGTATCTATACTATATACACACACAGACAGGTGCTGTATCTATACTATATACACACACAGACAGGTGCTGTATCTATACTATATACACACACAGACAGGTGCTGTATCTATACTATATACACACACAGACAGGTGCTGTATCTATACTATACACACACAGACAGGTGCTGTCTCTATACTATATATACACACAGACAGGTGCTGTCGCTATACTATATATACACACAGACAGGTGCTGTCTCTATACTATATACACACACAGACAGGTGCTGTCTCTATACTATATATACACACAGACAGGTGCTGTCTCTATACTATATATACACACAGACAGGTGCTGTCGCTATACTATATATACACACACACACACACAGGTGCAGTCTCCCACTAGCTGTCTCTATACTATATACACACACACAGTTGCAGTCTCTCACTAGCTGTCTCTATACTATATACACACAGACAGGTGCAGTCTCTCACTAGCTGTCTCTATACTATATACACACACAGACAGGTGCAGTCTCTGTACTATATACACACAGACAGGTGCAGTCTCTGTACTATATACACACAGACAGGTGCAGTCTCTGTACTATATACACACAGACAGGTGCAGTCTCTGTACTATATACACACAGACAGGTGCTGTCTCTGTATATAGTATAGAGAGACAGTACCTGTATGTGTGTGTATATATAGTATACACACAGACAGGTACTGTCTCTATACTATATTCACACCACAGACAGGTGCTGTCTCCTATACTATATACACACAGACAGGTGCTGTCTCTATACTATATACACACAGACAGGTGCTGTTGCTATAGTATATACACACACAGACAGGTGCTGTCGCTATACTATATACACACACAGACAGGTGCTGTCTCTATACTATATACATACAGACAGGTGCTGTCTCTATAATATATATACACACACACAGACAGACAGGTGCTGTCTCTATACTATATACACACACACACAGACAGGTGCTGTCTCTATACTATATACACACACAGACAGGTGCTGTCTCTATACTATATACACACACAGACAGGTGCTGTCTCTATACTATATACACACAACAGACAGGTGCTGTCTCTATACTATATACACACACAGACAGGTGCTGTCTCTATACTATATACACACACAGACAGGTGCTGTCTATATACTATATACACACACAGACAGGTGCTGTCTCTATACTATATACACACACAGACAGGTGCTGTCTCTATACTATATACACACACAGACAGGTGCTGTCTCTATACTATATACACACACAGACAGGTGCTGTCTCTATACTATATACACACACAGACAGGTGCTGTCTCTATACTATATATACACACAGACAGACAGGTGCTGTCTCTTTACTATATACACACACAGACAGACAGGTGCTGTCTCTATACTATATACACACACAGACAGACAGGTGCTGTCTCTATACTATATACACACACAGACAGACAGGTGCTGTCTCTATACTATATACACACAGACAGGTGCTGTCTCTATACTATACACACAGACAAGTGCTGTCGCTATACTATACACACACAGACAGGTGCTGTCTCTATACTATATACACACACAGACAGGTGCTGTCTCTATACTATATACACACACCAGACAGGTGCTGTCTCTATACTATATACACACACACAGACAGGTGCTGTATCTATACTATATACACACACAGACAGGTGCTGTATCTATACTATATACCACACACAGACAGGTGCTGTCTCCTATACTATATACACACACAGACAGGTGCTGTATCTATACTATATACACACACAGACAGGTGCTGTATCTATACTATATACACACACAGACAGGTGCTGTATCTATACTATATACACACACAGACAGGTGCTGTCTCTATACTATATATACACACAGACAGGTGCTGTCTCTATACTATATACACACACAGACAGGTGCTGTCGCTATACTATATATACACACAGACAGGTGCTGTCTCTATACTATATACACACACAGACAGGTGCTGTCTCATCTATATATACACACAGACAGGTGCTGTCTCTATACTATATATACACACAGACAGGTGCTGTCGCTATTACTATATATACACACAGACAGGTGCTGTCTCTATACTATATACACACACAGACATGGTGCTGTATCTATACTATATACACACACAGACAGGTGCTGTATCTATACTATATACACACACAGACAGGTGCTGTCTCTATACTATATACACACACAGACAGGTGCTGTCTCTATACTATATATACACACAGACAGGTGCTGTCGCTATACTATATACACACACAGACAGGTGCTGTCTCTATACTATATATATATATATACACACAGACAGGTGATGTCTCTATACTATATACACACACACAGACAGGTGCTGTCTCTATACTATATACACACACAGACAGGTGCTGTCTCTATACTATATACACACACAGACAGGTGCTGTCTCTATACTATATACACACACAAATAATCATCAAAGCGAGAATGTGTTCAGAACAAAAATCCCCAAGTGCTCTAAACGTATATCGAAGCACACAATAATGGGGAATTCAGGTCCCAATAATCAGTGTATCAGTTTTTGGACCCCGGTCAGTATGAAAAGTCACTCAGATTGGTACAGAGTCCATTGTCCCATGGAAAGAGTAAAATCCCCTTCAAAGTATCAAAGTATGTCCCAGAGCCTAGAAGTCACTTGTGGGAATGCCAGTTCACAATATTATATAATCAACTCTTACCCTCCACTACGTTGGTGGGGTGCCTGGGAACACTTCCGTACTTCTCCTCGAATGGGTCGATGAAACCCTTCCTAGGGGGTGCAGTCTGTGTTTCCCTTCTCGGCGTACTTCAGAGAGATCCGGCATGGAGACGTTTCCTTAGTGCATCACCCGTGACGTTGCAAGGCTAAACCAACTGGTATATCCTGGGGGGAGGTGAAAACCGAAAGGACAAGGAGCCGGTTCTGTATCCCAAGAGTGGCTTTAGCAGGTAACTGGTGCAATAGAGCGGTAAGCCCAACCGCTAAAGAAACATAAAGTCAGAAAGAAATATGCACCAATGAGGCGTAGTATCTGCTGAAGTAAAAAATGTTTATTGTACAATCCAAAAGTAATGTACAAACAGAGTCACAGTGGAGAACGCCTGACGCGTTTCGCGCATGCGTAGATGCGCTTCATCGGAGCAGATACTACGCCTCATTGGTGCATATTTCTTTCTGACTTTATATATACACACACAGACAGGTGCTGTCTCTATACTATATACACACACACAGACAGGTGCTGTCTCTATACTATATACACACACACAGACAGGTGCTGTCTCTATACTATATACACACACACAGACAGGTGCTGTCTCTATACTATATACACACACACAGACAGGTGCTGTCTCTATACTATATACACACAGACAGGTGCTGTCTCTATACTATATACACACAGACAGGTGCTGTCTCTATACTATATACACACACAGACAGGTGCTGTCTCTATACTATATACACACACAGACAGGTACTGTCTCTATACTATATATACACACACAGACAGGTACTGTCGCTATACTATATATACACACACAGGTGCTGTCTCTATACTATATACACACACAGACAGGTGCTGTCTCTATACTATATACACACACAGACAGGTGCTGTCTCTATACTATATACACACAGACAGGTGCTGTCTCTATACTATATACACACACAGACAGGTGCTGTCTCTATACTATATATATATATACACACACAGGCAGGTGCTGTCTCTATACTATATATACACACAGACAGACAGGTGCTGTCTCTATACTATATACACACACAGACAGGTGCTGTCTCTATACTATATACACACACAGACAGGTGCTGTCTCTATACTATATACACACAGACAGGTGCTGTCTCTATACTATATACACACAGACAGGTGCTGTCTCTATACTATATACACACAGACAGGTGCTGTCTCTATACTATATACACACACAGACAGGTGCTGTCTCTATACTATATACACACACAGACAGGTGCTGTTTCTATACTATATACACACAGACAGGTGCTGTCTCTATACTATATACACACACAGACAGGTGCTGTCTCTATACTATACACACACAGACAGGTGCTGTCTCTATACTATACACACACAGACAGGTGCTGTCTCTATACTATACACACACAGACAGGTGCTGTCTCTATACTATATACACACACAGACAGGTGCTGTCTGTATACTATATATACACACACACAGACAGATGCTGTCTCTATACTATATACACACACAGACAGGTGCAGTCTCTATACTATATACACACACAGACAGGTGCTGTCTCTATACTATATACACACACAGACAGGTGCTGTCTCTATACTATATACACACACAGACAGGTGCTGTCTCTATACTATATACACACACAGACAGGTGCTGTCTCTATACTATATACACACACAGACAGGTGCTGTCTCTATACTATATACACACACAGACAGGTGCTGTCTCTATACTATATACACACACAGACAGGTGCTGTCTCTATACTATACACACACACACACACAGACAGGTGCTGTCTCTATACTATACACACACAGACAGGTGCTGTCTCTATACTATATACACACACAGACAGGTGCTGTCTCTATACTATACACACACACAGACAGGTGCTGTATCTATACTATACACACACACAGACAGGTGCTGTCTCTATACTATACACACACACAGACAAGTGCTGTCTCTATACTATACACACACACAGACAGGTACTGTCTCTATACTATATACACACACAGACAGGTGCTGTCTCTATACTATATACACACACAGACAGGTGCTGTCTGTATACTATATACACACACAGACAGGTGCTGTCTGTATACTATATACACACACAGACAGGTGCTGTCTCTATAC
>NC_069505.1:425595281-425605142 GCF_027579735.1 Bombina bombina
ATGAGCAACTATATCTATGAGTTACAGTAAATGTAAATAATTTGGGGGGGGGGGGCGAAGCTAACCGCCAAAGTAACTAGACGCACACTGCAGTGGCTCCCGGCTTCAATAGGGATTTTGGGGGTTCTTTTTGACCTGATAGCCCATAATAAGTGACAGATGTACTCTGAACCCCTACCTAAGAGCCTGCTATAAAGATTTGGAGAAGACCCGGGAGATTTTTCACAGCCCACTGTCGGGGCGACTCATTGCGGCCTAGCTACAAAGTGGTACAAACATGGAGGATTCCTGCATGGCTATCCTAGCCCTCTTTAAAGAGTATGACCGTAATCTCAAGAGCAGACTAGACCGGCTTATTTCGATCGTTAGACACCGGGATGCGGAAGAAGACAGCGCTGAGTCTTGTGAGGGAGTGGCTGTAGCTCCGGGCATACACAAGATTGTTGCCCAGGGGACTTCCACTTGACATCCTCTATCGGAGACAGCTTACCCTTCAGAAACCGCTCCAGCCCACGGGAGCAGCGGTCACTCACCATATACCTCTGTCCTGGGAGGTGCGGTTGATGCTCGGGAACTAAATATGATCGATATGTGCCTGCAGGAGGGAACAGATGTGGGAAGCGCTGAAGACTGGGTCCCTGATATGATTGGTGAAAGGTTCGTGGTTATGTCCGAACAGGAGGTTACAACTCCAGAGGCAAATTACCCTGCCAGGTGGGTTCTCTCTTTCCACTGCCTGGACTTCCAGTGCAGTCGCTCCGCTATACATATGTTTGTGCTGGCTTCTCAGGATCCCAGAGATTGGCTGTGCCAGCATAAAAGTTGGAGTTGGGTGACAATTTTTATTGCGGCAGTGGATGCCAAACGTTTTGGTTTGCAATAACATTTTGCCTATCTTATATGCTCCTAATTAAGTTTAGTGCTTGGACCCATTAAATAAACTTTATTATAGTTGAAACCAAGGAATCTGCATTCATGAAGACTAATATCTGAAAATGTGTAGATTTAGTAACTGGAGTCCTCTTGCTGTTTATATTATGTGTAGAACTAATGGAGATTTAATGGTAATAGCTGTAAATGCTTAGTTACCTAAAAATATTTGTTACCTTTAATATGCTCTACAATATCTTGTGTCACACTACTAATTGTTCCTGCCCTTTATTATGTCTTTACTATAGAAAGTTATTTACTTTTCATATAAGGATGCTTCTCTCACATATTTGCTGAAGTCTGAATGCATTCTTACTGACTAATGTGTGAATCTGTGCTGTGAAGAGATGTTTTTGAGTGTTATCTTTTTTTTAAACTAGACCCTGACATTACATAAATGTACAGCAGGGGATGCTGCTTTTAATGATGCATTACACATAACTGTGAGTCTAACTTAGCTAGTAGTCTGTGTTTAACTACTACATTGTTATTCTATCTTTTCTAGTGCAAGTCGTCAGAATATAAGTCTACAGCATAACTTTCAAATACTCCTGAAGTAACCACACTGCAGTAGGTACTAATATTTATATGGACTCCGTTGTGTATAGTGTATCTATGTTTATGTGTTTTAGAGTCCGTCTCACTAGATTGTTTACCTATATATTACACAGGTCAGCAGTTAAGGGGAAATATAATATTAGTTCTTCTCCGCCCCCCCCCCCCCCCTTCAATGCGGTAAGGGATGAGTAACCTATCCTCCGCATTACTTTATTGGCAGAGTTTTTTAGTCTCTGCCCAGTCTGAAGAGCCCTGACTAAAGTTTTCTCCCATATATACAATGATAGACTCTTCATGCCCTTAATATAAAAAAAGGTTATAGGAGCATATGTATCAAGCTCTGAATGGAGCTTGATGCCCCGTGTTTCTGGAGAGCCTGCAGGCTCGCCAGAAACAGCAGTTATGAAGCAACGGTCACAAAGACCGCTGCTCCATAACCTGTCCGTCTGCTCTGAGCAGGCGGACAGACATCGCCGGAAATCAACCCGATCGAGTACAATCAGGTTGATTGACACCCCCCTGCTGGCGGCCCATTAGCCGTGAGTCTGCAGGGGGCGGTGTTGCATTGTGCAATGCTGAATACGGCGAGCATATTGCTCGCCGTATTCAGCGATGTCTGTCGGACCTGATCCGCACTGTCGGATCAGGTCCGACAGACATTGATAACTAGGGGCCATAGTGTCTACATTTATGTTCCTTACTATTTTCACATTTAGGATGTCTATCCCATTCTACTAGGCTTCCCTTGATTCTGGGCGTATGCCTAGGACTGATAGTTTTATCAGAGTAATTTCCATTATAGAAAGCTCATTGATATTATCCTATTGTATTTGAAGTGATACCTAAAGAATGTTTGGACGTAGCCCTTTACTCAGTTTACCCTACACAATGCTAACTGACACTATCTAGGTTTGAGCTTGGTGTCATCCATGTACTTTAGAGAGTGAGGTCTTACCAGTGGATCTAGATGTCTTTGATGACACAACAAACTTTTAAAATTTAAAATGAAGAACAGAAAAGTTTGGCTGTTAGGATTACTGTTTATTGTATTACTATGGTGCTAACTTTTGAGATACTGTCTGTACCTTTATTTGCCATGAATGTAACCGTGTGTAATGTTTCTTCAATAAAAAGAAAATAAAAAAATAAAAAAAAAATGTAAATAATTTCCCTGTACGTTTTATAATTGTTTTTCCTGTTTGGATTTTACGGTAAAATACAAGGGAAGGGATTGTAATTACAGGATAAAAATACACATTATACAGGCACCAGATGATGTAGCTGACACATATAAAGTGAAAGTATGTGAGTTAACTGGGTCAAATACTATACACCAAAACTTGTAATAGAAAAAGCTCATGGTATGATCAGTTGTTAGTGTATCAGTAGAACTTATGTCACCTGTTTCTTTTATTAGGGGCATACAATAGACATATAGTAAAAATAATATAGAGCCATAATACACTACTGGGAGCTAGTCGATCAAATCTAATGAGCCCATGACAAGAGGCATATCTGTGCAGCCACCAATCAGCAGTTAAAGTAGTGCACTGCTGACCCTGAGACTACATAGTTATGCTTTTTAGCAAAGGATACCAAGAGAATTAATTAAATTAAAAGTCTCTTTAAATGAAATGCTCTGATTGAACCATAAAAGTTTCATTTTAATGTTTGTGTCCTTTCAAGCATCAGAGATTCAAATCATTTCTATGTTCTACACTCCAATTAAATATATCACATGAGCCAATGGGTTTGTGAGATGAATTCTTCTCCGTTCCCCAGTTGATGCTGAACAATTAAATTAGAACATGTGTTAAAGGGATATAAAGGTAAAAATGAAAAGATGCACGGCTGTATTTCAAGTTTAAAGTGATGGAAAACTCTCCCCTTTATAAAATCAGATCCGGAATGTCAGTGATATTTTAGATGAAGTTTAGTTCACCAGTTGTAATGAAGTTGTCCTATAACTTACTTTTTTTATAAAGATGTAAAATTCAAATACCCCACACTCACAGCCCTCTTCAAGTCAGTTTTTCTGTGAGCTTAAAGGGACAGTATACTGTAAAATAGTTTTCCCTTAATGTGTTTACAATTGCTTTTTATACCAACTGCAGAGTAAAAAATGTATGAAAATTAGCTTTTTAAGGTTTATTTCTGTATATTAAAGCTCTGATTTTGTGTTTTGAAGCCACAGCCTAATAAAATAGGTTGAGCTTGTAGGTATAATCAGATCTCATTATTGTATCATATTGTGCACATATACCTGCTACTTTATCTTATATCTGTCCTTAAAACAATCACCAATACTTTGAGAGAACAATGGAAAATCAACATTTTATTACCTTATCTCTGCTATATCCCACTGGGAGTGTAATTTCTTCTGCTGGCTGTGTTTACAAAGCTTATCTATAGCTGGTACGCGCGGCCACAAACTTTCAGAATAGGTGGGGATACCACATGCTAAATCAACAATTTCAGATGCCAATATAAGGGTAAAGGAGCTACTTGTAAACAATTTAATACACTCCAGCAGGTAAAGTGGATCATTGGGAACAAATTAAAGGGGAGAAATTTTTTGAGTAAACTGTCCCTTTAAAGGGACACTGAACCCAATTTTTTTCTTTTGTGATTCAGATAGAGCATGACATTTAAAGCAACTTTCTAATTTACTCCTATTATCAAATTCTCTTGGTATCTTTATTTGAAATGGAAGAATGTAAATTTAAATGCCGGCCCATTTTTGGTAAATTCATCCACCAATAAAAAAGTGCTATCCAGAGTCTGAACCCAAAAAAAAGCTCAGATGCATTCTTTTTTTTTTTTTTAAAGATAGCAAGAGAATGAGGAAAAATTGATAATTGGAGTAAATTAGAAAGTTGCTTAAAATTGCATGCTCTATCTGAATCACAAAAGAAAAAAAAATGGGTTCAGTGTCCCTTTAAGGTTTGAATTGTTGTCCAATCAGCACTCTCCCCATATGACACTTTTGTTGGAGCTAGATCGCTGATTGGAGAACAATTCAAACCTTTAGCTCACAGAAAAAATAAAATTCTAGTAAAAGTTATTACTGTTTAATAGTGGCATACGCATATATGCTGGGAAAGCACTTGCACCAGCATTCAAACACTGCACCTTCTCAGAGAGTCAGCAGTGGATTGTATAATACACAATGCACATCACTAGCAGCTCTCTGAGCTTGAATACAGGTGCACGGGCCGTCACAGCATATGTGCATATGCCACTGAGAATTAACAGTGATCACTGTTACTAGAAGCATTTTTAATAATGGAAGCATATGACAAAAATGCTTCTATTTAACACTAAAATGTTTCCTATGCACATTTCAGTTTTGACCTTTCTATCCCTTTAAAGAGAATATAGCATTACAGTTTTTTTAATATTATTGCCTTGTTTTTAATTCCAGCTGCGTTGGCACTTAATTCAACTACACTCCTTTCTCTTATGAAAACTCAGTGGTGCTGTGAGTAAATCTGTTAACAGAAATAACCAGAAAAGTCGCACTTACGCCTAGATTACGAGTTATGCGCGCTATAGGTAAATTAACGAACGCAACAAAAGTTTAATCCTCTATAGCACAGCCATTACAAGTTTTCAAACAGCTGGCTAGTGCGTGCGATATGGTTGTTTTAAGCTCCATACCGCACAAAATACAAGCGCTGTTTTGACGTGCTCGTGCACGCTTCCCCCATAGACATCAATGGGGAGAGCAGGTCAGAAAAAAGCCTAACACCTGCGATCGCGGAATGAAAAGCTCCTTGAGGCAGCCCCATTGATGTCTATGGGGAAAGATAAAGTTATGTTTAAACCTAACACCCAAACATAAACCCCACGTCTAAACACCCCTAATCTGCCGCCCCCAACATCACTGCCACCTACATAATGTTATTAACCCCTAATATTCCGCTCCTGATATCGCCGCCACCTAAATAAAGCTATTAACCCCTAATCTGCCGTCCCCAACATTGCCGCCACTATACTAAAGTTATTAACCCCTTTTCCCCTGCACCCCAACATCGCCCACACTATAATAAATCTATTAACCCCTATTCTGCCACTCCCTGACATTGTTGCCACTAAATAAAGTTGTTAACCTCTGGCCTCCCACATCACTGCCACTAAATAAACCTATTAACCCATAAACCGCCAGCACCCCACATCACAACCACCTAAATTAAACTATATTAACCCCTAACCCTAACACCCCCTAACTTTAACATAATTAAAACAGAGCTAAATTAAACTTACAATTATTAAAGTGAAAGTAAAGTATTCCTCATTGTAATATATCCTAATACTCTATTGGTTCAATATATCATTTTCGCCTGTTTTTTTTTTTTCCTTTACTTCGATCTAATCATTTATATTTCAATTATTTATTTCCCTACCGTTATTGGCTTTACTCCTCCCACCCTCCTCTTCCTGGATTTTGTAGTCATTACGTATAGAGCAGTCCCACCCGCTCTACAAGTAGGCTTCAAAGCTCATTCACGATATTGCTATCTATTGCGCATGCGCTAATCGGCGATCGGCGTCCAAATGCGCATGCCAAGTTTCTCATCCACTATTGAAAATGCGCATGCGTCAAACAGTTTCTCATCCCCTATCGAAAATGCGCATGCGTCAAACGGTTGGGATACATAATACTGAATGAATAGAAACAATGCATGCGGGAATTGTGAACGCGCGACTGACATCAACTTGTTTTTATTGGACTCCGTGCATGCGCATTCGATGCGAGCAGGCTGTGACGTAGCTTTCTGGCCACTGATCGGCCAGAAAGTCAATTGGTAAATACAAAAAACGTGACCAGGAAATAAAGGGACTCAGCAGAGACGGGCTGAATTGAAGAGGACAAAAATATGCGGTTACATGCGGCGAAAAGGGTATTTATGTGCACAATTTAAAAATATCATGAATGAAAGTGCTAATGTTTTTTAATCATTTATGTAAATCTGCAGAGCTGAAGAGATAAGTTTACTTTCACTTTAACTAAATAATTCCTATTTAAAACTAAATACTTACCTGTGAAATAAAACCTAAGCTAGCTACAATATAACTAATAGTTACATTGTAGCTATATTAGGTTTTATTTTTATTTCACAGGTAAGTTTGTATTTATTTTAACTAGGTAGACTAGTTAGTAAATAGCTATTAACTATTTACTAACTACCTAGTTAAAATAAATACAAACTTACCTGTGAAATAAAACCTAAGCTGCCTTACACTAAAACCTAACATTATAAAAAATAACAAACACTAAATTTACTAAAAATAAAAAAAACTACCATTACAAAAAATAAAAAACAAATTATCCAAAACAATAAAAAATATTCCTATTCTAATACCCTTTAAAAAAACAAATAAAAAAGCCTAATCTAAAATAAACTACCAAGGGTCCTTAAAAGGGCCTTTTGTAGGGCATTGCCCTAAAGTTAACATCGCTTTTGCTACAAAACAAAACAAACACCCCCTAACAGTATACAAACCCCCACCCCCAAACCCACAAAATAAAAATAAAGTAAAACCTAATCTACCCATTGCCCTGAAAAGGGCATTTGTATGGGCATTGCCCTTAAAAGGGCATTTGGCTCTTTTTCTGCCCTTAAAAGGGCATTTGGCTCTTTTTTCTGCCCTTAAAAGGGCATTCAGCACTTTTATGAAATGCCCAAGCCCTAATCTAAAAATAAAAACCCACCCCAAAACGAAAAAAACAAATTATAAAAAATAATAACATTATTCCTATTCTAATACCCATTTAAAAAAAAAAAACACCCCAAAATAAAAAAACATAATCTACAATAAACTACCAATAGCCCTTAATAGGGCCTTTTGTAGGGCATTGCCCTAAGTTAAACAGCTCTTTTACCTGAAAAAAATACAAACCCCCACTAACATTACAAACCCCCCCCCACCCCCCCCCAAATAAAAAAAACTATCTAAAAAAAAACTAAACTAACCATTGCCCTGAAAAGGGCATTTGTATGGACATTGCCCCTAAAAGGGCATTTAGCTCTTTTGCATTGCCCTTAAAAGGGCATTTAGCTTGTTTACAAAAAGCCCAAACTCTAAACTAAAAAAAAAAAACACCCAAAAACCCTTAAAAAATCTATCACTAACCCCTGAAGATCCACTTACAGTTTTTGAAGTCCCGCTTGAACGATCTTCATCCAGGCGGCGAAGTCCTCATCCAGGCGGCGAGAAGTCTTCATCCAAGTGGCCTCTTCTATCTTTTCTATCTTAATCCAGGCGGCGAAGTCCTCATCCAGGCGGCGAGAAGTCTTCATCCAGGCGGCATCTTCTAATCCCGGCGGCGCAGAGCGGGCCCATCCTGAAGACATCCGGCACGGAGCATCCTCTTCATATGGTTACCGCCATACACTGAATCTTCAATGCAAGGTACGCGATTCAAGATGGCGTCCCTTGCATTCCTATTGGCTGATTTGATTTTGGAAATTCCAATCAGCCAATAGGATAAGATCTACTGAAATCCTATTGGCTTTAAAAACAGCCAATAGGATGAGAGCTTCTGAAATTCTATTGGCTGTTCAAATCAGCCAATAGAATTTAATTAGCTCTCATCCTATTTCATTAGCTCTCATCCTATTCAAGTCCCATGAAAAAACGTCATTTTTACGTGTGCGGGACTGGCATTGCGTTACAGGCTAAAACGCTTGCGGTACAGCTATACCAACAAGACTCGTAATGGCTGCGGTGCTGTTTTAACGCTGAAATGGACATTTTTTTGTGTTAAAACACAAACGCACAACTCGTAATCTAGGTGATAGTTTGTGATGTTCCTTTAAAGAGACTGGCAAAAAATAAACTGCCCCTTTAAATGTCATTAAACACATGTTTTTAGTAGCTGCCTAAGCCCTTCACTATCAGGAATTTCAGAGAAAACTTGGCAAAAATACTAGAGAATCTTTAGCATTTTTGCTATCACTCCGTTTAAAAAGAAATAGAGCCTTATTTTTTTATTTATCTATAAAAAGTATATAAGTAGACAAACCAAGGTATTGATCTAAACCCATTTTGGTATATTTAATGCCACCATTTCACTGCCAAATACGATCATATAAAAAAATTGTTAACTTTTTAACAAGCTTTGTGTTTCTCACTAAAATTATTTACTTACCGCGTATGCAATTATGGCACAAATGGTTGTAAAAGCTTCTCTGGGATCGCCTTTGTTCAGAAATAGCAGACATATATGGCTTTGCCATTGCTTTTTGGTAATTAGAATGCCGCCAATTGCAGATGCGCACTACACTTTTGAGATTCCCAGCAATGAAGGGGTTAATTAGTTAGCTAGTAAGGGTAATAGTATTCTAGTGTAAAGATTACCCTCCAACCTCACTGATCCCTCCCAAACAGCGCTCCCACACCCTCACCCACATTTCTCACCACCATCTTAGGTACTGGCAGACAGTCTGCCAGTATGAAGTTTTAGGGCTTCTTTTTAAAAAGAAAATAATAATTAATTTTAATTATTTTTTACTTTCTGCAGTGTAGGATCCCCCTTACCCTCCAACTCTCTGATCCCTCCCAAACAGCTTTCTAACCCTCCCCCATCCCAATGGCCTTCACCATCTTAGGTACTGGCAGCTGTCTATTTTTTTTAACCTGATATATATTGATTTATAATCAAACACAGGAAAGAGGCGCCGTATGTGTGAATCTGAAGAAGCCAACGACAAATATAAGACATGTGCAGGGTACTCACAATGTGAAAAGGCACTCCAATGTGCCTATAGGGGCAGGCTGGTATTCACAGCAAACCAGCTGGCTGAACCGGCTAACCAGGATACCCAAGGTAGAGGACTCTATGTCTTGATGGACTGTGTATACTGGATCCAGCAATGTGGGAACAGGAGATTCTGTAGCGGCACTCAGTTGTGCCAGTAGAGGCAGGCTGGCTTTCTCAGCAACCCAGCTAGCTCACAATCGCCTCAGCTCAGCAGAGTAAGTTCTGTGTAAAAAGTTATACTTTTATACTTATATATTTTTTTCTGTAGTGTAAAGGTCCTTCCCACCTCATAGAGATCATTAAATTAAACCCCCTACTCTCTCTTATATCCCCCTTTTCTGCAGTGTAGGGTCCCCTCCCTCTCCCAGTCTATAAATTGGTTTTATAGATTTAGAGTTAGGGCTTCATAGTCCTGGAGAGATCAGAGAATCTCACAAGCCCAGAGAGCATTAGATCATCGGACCCTTAATTAGAGGTCAGACTTAGTAACCCGCAGGATGAGGACACAGATCCAGGTATGAAACGCTGCTTATAAATTATAGGAAGGAATAAAAATGTTTAGGCTATTTCCAGCTATGGGTGTGACGTTCTCCCAGAGTGTCATT
>NC_069505.1:425605242-425617742 GCF_027579735.1 Bombina bombina
TTAAGGTAGCAAAATTCTGATTGGTTGATGGAATCAGCCAATCAGATTCAAGTTCAATCCGATTGGCTGATTGGATCAGCCAATCGGATTGAACTTGAATCTGATTGGCTGATTCCATCAGCCAATCAGAATTCTCCTACCTTAATTCCGATTGGCTGATAGAATCCTATCATTCGTCGGGAAGTCGTCGGCCAGGATGGATGTTCCGCGTCGGCGGGATGAAGATGGATCCGGAAGAAAGAAGATTGAAGATTCCGCTTGATTGAAGACTTCAGCCAGATGATGGACCTCTTCAGCCCCCGCTTGGATCAAGACTTCAGCCGGATGATGGACCTCTTCAGCCGGATGATGGACCTCTTCCGCCCCCGCTTGGATCAAGACTTTAGCCGGATGATCGACCTCTTCAGCTGGATGATGGACCTCTTCAGCCCCCACTTGGGCTTGGATGAAGACTTCGGAGTCTCTTCTGGACGGATCGGTGATACCCGGCGTGGTGAAGATAAGGTAGGGAGATCTTCAGGGGCTTAGTGTTAGGTTTATTTAAGGGGGGTTTGGGTTAGATTAGGGGTATGTGGGTGGTGGGTTGGGGTATTGTATGGTTTTTTTTTTTACAGGCAAAAGAGCAGAATTCTTTGGGGCATGCCCCGCAAAAGGCCCTTTTAACGGCTGGTAAGGTAAAAGAGCTTATGAATTTTTATTTTAGAATAGGGTAGGGCATTTTTTATTTTGGGGGGCTTTGTTATTTTATTAGGGGGCTTAGAGTAGGTGTAATTAGCTTAAAATTGTTGTAATTTTTATAATGTTTGTAAATTATTTTTTTATTTTTTGTACTTTAGTTAATTTATTTAATTGAATTTATTTGTAGGTATTTGTATGTAATTAATTTATTGATAGTGTAGTGTTAGGTTTAATTGTAGATAATTGTAGGTATTTTATTTAATTAATTTATTGATAGTGTAGTGTTAGGTTTAATTGTAACTTAGGTTAGGATTTATTTTACAGGTAATTTTGTAATTATTTTAACTAGGTAACTATTAAATAGTTATGAACTATTTAATAGCTATTGTACCTGGTTAAAATAAATACAAAGTTACCTGTAAAATAAATATTAATCCTAAAATAGCTACAATATAATTATAATTTATATTGTAGCTATATTAGGGTTTATTTTACAGGTAAGTATTTAGCTTTAAATAGGAATAATTTATTTAATAAGAGTTAATTTATTTCGTTAGATTTAAATTATATTTAACTTAGGGGGGTGTTAGGGTTAGGGATAGACTTAGCTTTAGGGGTTAATAAATTTATTAGAGTAGCGGTGAGGTCCGGTCGGCACATTAGGGGTTAATACTTGAAGTTAGGTGTCGGCGATGTTAGGGAGGGCAGATTAGGGGTTAATTCTATTTATTATAGGGTTTTTGAGGCGGGAGTGAGGCGGATTAGGGGTTAATAAATGTAGGTAGGTGGAGGCGGTGTTAGGGGCAGCAGATTAGGGGTTCATAGGGATAACGTAGGTGGCGGCGATGTGCGGTTGGCAGATTAGGGGTTAAAAAAATTTAATAGAGTGGCGGCGATGTGGGGGGACCTCGGTTTAGGGGTACATAGGTAGTTTATGGGTGTTAGTGTACTTTAGAGCACAGGAGTTAAGAGCTTTATAAACCGGCGTTAGCCCAGAAAGCTCTTAACTCCTGACTTTTTTCTGCGGCTGGAGTTTTGTCGTTAGATTTCTAACGCTCACTTCAGCCAAGACTCTAAATACCGGAGTTAGAAAGATCCCATTGAAAAGATAGGATACGCAAATGGCGTAGGGGGATCTGCGGTATGGAAAAGTCGCGGCTGGAAAGTGAGCGTTAGACCCTTTCCTGACTGACTCTAAATACCAGCGGTAGCCCAAAACCGTTTCAGAATAACAACCTTTTTTTCCAGTCATTAGACTGCTACTGAAAAGCATTGAGAAGCAGTGCATTTATTAAAGTAGCCAGTAGGTGGAGCTGTCCTCTTGTGTTGCAGCAAAACCAAGCAAGCTGAAATTAATCAGTTTAACCAGTCCTGAGCTATCGAGCAGATTTCAAAGGAACAAGATCTTCCTGTCTATAAATCAGTCCAGATTGGAATGCATAGAAAGAACTGTTTGCAGAAAAATGCAAGTGAAGTCTGTGTTGTGTGATTATTTTAATAGTTTTATAATGCTGTTTAGCAAATGTTTTTGTTCATTTAACTTAGTTTAATTATATATTCTGTGTTGTGTGATTATTTTATTAGGTTTATAATGCTGTTTAGCATTTAAAATCTTCATTTCAAAGCTTTAAAAATAATGTATTAGATGTTACTTATGACGATTTTGAGAGGGGCCTGGAACCTATCTCCCTCACCTCCCATTGACTTATATTGACCATTATAAACTGGGTTTTAAATTACAACGGTTTCAATTTACAACCATTCCTTCTGGAACCTAACCCCGGCGTAAACTGAGGGCTACCTGTGTATATATATATATATATACTCCTGAATCTACTACTCTTTATATATTATATTTTTGAATCTACTACCCTTTATATATATATATATATATATATATATATACTCCTGAATCTACTACCCTTTATATATAGAGTGGCGGCGATGTGGGGGGACCTCGGTTTAGGGGTACATAGGTAGTTTATGGGTGTTAGTGTACTTTAGAGCACATAAGAGCTCTATGAACCGGCGTTAGCCCAGAAAGCTCTTAACTCCTGACTTTTTTCTGCGGCTGGAGTTTTGTCGTTAGATTTCTAACGTTCACTTCAGCCAAGACTCTAAATACCGGAGTTAGAAAGATCCCATTGAAAAGATAGGATACGCAATTGGCGTAGGGGGATCTGCGGTATGGAAAAGTCGCGGCTGGAAAGTGAGCGTTAGACCCTTTCCTGACTGACTCTAAATACCAGCGGTAGCCCAAAACCAGCGTTAGGAGCCTCTAACGCTGGTTTTGACGGCTAACGCCAAACTCTAAATCTAGCCGTATATCTCTAGACATAATGATTTATTAGCTCACTGTCTTGTGCTCAGCACGCTCACTACATCTCTAGACATAATGATTTATTAGCTCACTGTCATGTGCTCAGCATGCTCACTACATCTCTAGCACCTCTAGACATAATGATTTATTAGCTCACTGTCATGTGCTCAGCACGCTCACTACATCTCTACATCTCTAGACATAATGATTTATTAGCTCACTGTCATGTGCTCAGCATGCTCACTACATCTCTAGCACCTCTAGACATAATGATTTATTAGCTCACTATCATGTGCTCAGCACGCTCACTACATCTCTAACATCTCTAGACATAATGATTTATTAGCTCACTGTCTTGTGCTCAGCATGCTCACTACATCTCTAACATCTCTAGACATAATGATTTATTAGCTCACTGTCTTGTGCTCAGCACGCTCACTACATCTCTAGCACCTCTAGACATAATGATTTATTAGCTCACTGTCTTGTGCTCAGCATGCTCACTACATCTCTAACATCTCTAGACATAATGATTTATTAGCTCACTGTCATGTGCTCAGCACGCTCACTACATCTCTAACCTCTCTAGACATAATGATTTATTAGCTCACTGTCATGTGCTCAGCATGCTCACTACATCTCTAACATCTCTAGACATAATGATTTATTAGCTCACTGTCTTGTGCTCAGCACGCTCACTACATCTCTAGCACCTCTAGACATAATGATTTATTAGCTCACTGTCTTGTGCTCAGCACGCTCACTACATCTCTAACATCTCTAGACATGATTTATTAGCTCACTGTCATGTGCTCAGCACGCTCACTACATCTCTAACCTCTCTAGACATAATGATTTATTAGCTCACTGTCATGTGCTCAGCATGCTCACTACATCTCTAACCTCTCTAGACATAATGATTTATTAGCTCACTGTCATGTGCTCAGCATGCTCACTACATCTCTAACATCTCTAGACATAATGATTTATTAGCTCACTGTCTTGTGCTCAGCACGCTCACTACATCTCTAGCATCTCTAGACATAATGATTTATTAGCTCACTGTCTTGTGCTCAGCACGCTCACTACATCTCTAGCACCTCTAGACATAATGATTTATTAGCTCACTGTCTTGTGCTCAGCATGCTCACTACATCTCTAGCATCTCTAGACATAATGATTTATTAGCTCACTGTCTTGTGCTCAGCACGCTCACTACATCTCTAGCATCTCTAGACATAATGATTTATTAGCTCACTGCCTTGTGCTCAGCATGCTCACTACATCTCTAACCTCTCTAGACATAATTATATATTAGCTCACTGTCATGTGCTCAGCATGCTCACTACATCTCTAACATCTCTAGACATAATGATTTATTAGCTCACTGTCATGTGCTCAGCATGCTCACTACATCTCTAACCTCTCTAGACATAATTATATATTAGCTCACTGTCATGTGCTCAGCACGCTCACTACATCTCTAGCATCTCTAGACATAATGATTTATTAGCTCACTGTCTTGTGCTCAGCACGCTCACTACATCTCTAACATCTCTAGACATAATGATTTATTAGCTCACTGTCATGTGCTCAGCACGCTCACTACATCTCTAGCATCTCTAGACATAATGATTTATTAGCTCACTGTCTTGTGCTCAGCATGCTCACTACATCTCTAGCATCTCTAGACATAATGATTTATTAGCTCACTGTCTTGTGCTCAGCACGCTCACTACATCTCTAGCATCTCTAGACATAATGATTTATTAGCTCACTGTCATGTGCTCAGCACGCTCACTACATCTCTAGCATCTCTAGACATAATGATTTATTAGCTCACTGTCATGTGCTCAGCACGCTCACTACATCTCTAGCACCTCTAGACATAATGATTTATTAGCTCACTGTCATGTGCTCAGCATGCTCACTACATCTCTAGCACCTCTAGACATAATGATTTATTAGCTCACTGTCTTGTGCTCAGCATGCTCACTACATCTCTAGCACCTCTAGACATAATGATTTATTAGCTCACTGTCTTGTGCTCAGCACGCTCACTACATCTCTAGCATCTCTAGACATAATGATTTATTAGCTCACTGTCTTGTGCTCAGCACGCTCACTACATCTCTAACATCTCTAGACATAATGATTTATTAGCTCACTGTCTTGTGCTCAGCACGCTCACTACATCTCTAACATCTCTAGACATAATGATTTATTAGCTCACTGTCTTGTGCTCAGCATGCTCACTACATCTCTAACATCTCTAGACATAATGATTTATTAGCTCACTGTCTTGTGCTCAGCACGCTCACTACATCTCTAGCATCTCTAGACATAATGATTTATTAGCTCACTGTCATGTGCTCAGCATGCTCACTACATCTCTAACATCTCTAGACATAATGATTTATTAGCTCACTGTCTTGTGCTCAGCACGCTCACTACATCTCTAACATCTCTAGACATAATGATTTATTAGCTCACTGTCTTGTGCTCAGCATGCTCACTACATCTCTAACATCTCTAGACATAATGATTTATTAGCTCACTGTCTTGTGCTCAGCATGCTCACTACATCTCTAGCATCTCTAGACATAATGATTTATTAGCTCACTGTCTTGTGCTCAGCATGCTCACTACATCTCTAGCACCTCTACGCATAATGATTTATTAGCTCACTGTCTTGTGCTCAGCACGCTCACTATATCTCTAGCATCTCTATATATACTCCTGAATCTACTACCCTTTTTATATATATATATATATATATATACACTCCTGAATCTACTACCCTTGATATATATATACTTCTGAATCTACTACCCTTTATATATATATATATATATATATATATATATATACTCCTGAATCTACTACCCTTTATATATATATATATATATATATATACTCCTGAATCTACTACCCTTCATATATATATATATATATACAGGTGGCCCTCGTTTTACAACGGTTCAATTTACACCGTTTCAGAATAACAACCTTTTTTTCCAGTCATTAGACTGCTACTGAAAAGCATTGAGAAGCAGTGCATTTATTAAAGTAGCCAGTAGGTGGAGCTGTCCTCTTGTGTTGCAGCAAAACCAAGCAAGCTGAAATTAATCAGTTTAACCAGTCCTGAGCTATCGAGCAGATTTCAAAGGAACAAGATCTTCCTGTCTATAAATCAGTCCAGATTGGAATGCATAGAAAGAACTGTTTGCAGAAAAATGCAAGTGAAGTCTGTGTTGTGTGATTATTTTAATAGTTTTATAATGCTGTTTAGCAAATGTTTTTGTTCATTTAACTTAGTTTAATTATATATTCTGTGTTGTGTGATTATTTTATTAGGTTTATAATGCTGTTTAGCATTTAAAATCTTCATTTCAAAGCTTTAAAAATAATGTATTAGATGTTACTTATGACGATTTTGAGAGGGGCCTGGAACCTATCTCCCTCACTTCCCATTGACTTATATTGACCATTATAAACTGGGTTTTAAATTACAACGGTTTCAATTTACAACCATTCCTTCTGGAACCTAACACCGGCGTAAACTGAGGGCTACCTGTGTATATATATATATATATACTCCTGAATCTACTACCCTTTATATATATATATATATATATATATACTCCTGAATCTACTACTCTTTATATATTATATTTTTGAATCTACTACCCTTTATATATATATATATATATATATATATATATATACTCCTGAATCTACTACCCTTTATATATATATATATATATATATATACTGCTGAATCTACTACCCTTTTTATATATATATATATATATATATATATATATATATATATATATATATATATATATATATATATATACACACACACTCCTGAATCTAATACCCTTTATATATATATTCCTGATTCCACTAGCTTTCAGCTTGAGATCATGACCCCTTGTTCTTGAATTTTGCATTTTATGTAAAACAGCCACAGCCTCAGTTTTACTAAGCCCTTTAACATACTTGAAAGTTGCTATCATATCACCTCTTTCCATTCTCTCCTCTAAGCAGGGTGAAAATATTTATAGCACTACAGCCCCTGCAAAGTGGTTAAACACAAAGTTAAACTCAGCTCCAGAGCAGCAAATGCACTACTGAGACCTTTCTAAACATATTTGATAAGCCAAAGACAAGAGGCATATTTGAGTAGCCATCAATCAGTAGCTAGCTCCCAGTAGTGCATTGCTGCTCCTGAGCCTACCTAGGTATGCTGTTCAACAAAGGATACCAAGAGAAAACTGATAGAAGAAAATGTAAAAAGTCTGATATATGAAAGTTTAATTCTTACTTTACTGTCCCTTTAATATAATCCTATATCACAACACCTCTGTATTCATCGGCTGGGGGGGCGTGTCCATGAATCAGTTTTTTGTGCACGTACAAACACATTTGTTTAAGCAAGCAGAATGAATGAATTAAAATAATGCGATTAATTTGTCCTTAGGGGAAAGATAATCATAATCCCTGACTATAATTATCGTCTCTTCCTAATAACGTATGGTGCAATGCTGAGACTTGCACTTTCCTTTAAATCCGCACCTCTCATGGGTGCGTCTCATTAAAGCACACACCAAAAGCATCTTCACTGGAGGATGGAACATGTCAGTCAACACCAGTGGTCCCAGCAGTGAAACAGTTAAAGGGACACTCAATCAAAATTAACCTTCCATTATTCAGATGCCATTTTAAACAACTTTCCAATTTACTTCCATTAGCAAAATGTGTACAGTCTTGTTATATTTAAACCTTTTGAGTCATCAGCTCATATAAAAATATGGTGGGAAAATATTTTTAATATTTTTAATATTTTTATTTTATTATTTTTTCACTCTCTTCATGTTGTGCGCAGCAGGTTAATACACAGATATATTGTTTCACTGGTTCATCTGGATTTTGGTACACCATTCCATGTTGCTTGTTTGACTTTTGGAACACTATTGACACATTATTGACTTTGAGACTTTGTTTTTCTTTCATTCAGTTGGATTTACACATATTTTTGGATTAACTCCCCAATATGGATCCTAATTGATCCTCCTCTCTCTCCTTTTTGTCTTTTTTTGTGTGTTTTTGATGTATTATTTAATGTATTGTTGATGCTTTTAACCCAGAAATTTTGATTGATCAATCGATTTTGCTGATACTTTTAATTCATTAGCTATTTGTCTAGTACATAGGTGTAATACTTGTATTTCAAATATCATAAACTTTTGTAATAAATTGTTCCATTATATTTATATCTATATTTATACTCATGTTTTTATATATTTTATATATTTTAATATATTTTTATATATCTATATCCATATCCGGATTCTCCACTGATTTAAAAGCCTCTTGCCTAATCAGGCGCTGTATACACCTCCACCTTTTATCTATTCTTCTTCCAGACCAGCTAGGAGGTCTCTGTATACTAGCTTGAGGTTACACCTTGGCGCTCGACCTAAATACATGTTCTTACTATTATGAGGTACAGATATACCTGCAAGACTCGTAATAGCAGCGGTAGTGAAAAAGCAGCGTTATGAGGCTTTTCACTCATAACGCAAAACTCGTAATCTAGCCGATTATGTTCTTAAGAATATGCCCATCAAAAAGGACTGAGTGTGCAAAAAGAGCTGCTCTCCTTGTTGTATCTCATTCTCTCTACACAAAGGCAGTACCTAGTACTTAGGTATATAAATGTTCATTCTGTGTTATGATTTAAATGAACAAAATCAGTTATTTTAATTGCAAAAATAAACCTCAAGAATTAATTTCCCATACATTTCATCCTGTGCAGCTGGTATAGGAAGTAATCGGGAACACAATAAGGGGAAAGCATTTTTACTGTACACTATCCCTTTAACATCCCTAGAATACAGAAAGATTTCACCATATTGACCTGTTCTCTCACACCCCTTGGTGATAAACTCTCTTTATGAAGTTAAACACATGAGATTTATTTCAGTTGTTGGTTTATGCCAAAAGGTCAAAAGTCATAAACAGTCTCACCATAGTGTCCACATAGTATGAGCTGCCCATAAAACAATTAAGGTTATACTTATTTCAGCATTTTCTTTTTTGCTCTTGTATGTTCCTTTAAGGAAACTGAGAGCTTTAGAAGGGATTCTTCCTACATAAGGGACTGAGCAGACAGGGAATATGTGACGGGGGGGGGGGGTTGGTAGCTGTCTCTGCTTTGTTTAGCACTGATGAGCTATGACTTGGGGAGAAAGCTTATCTAATGCAGGTCTCAAATGTGTTGCACACAACGTCTGCGTATAATAGACACTATAGAGAAGAATATGCACTGATACTAATCTAAAAATCCAGTATAAAACCTTTTAAAAACATACTTAGAAGCTCCCAGTTTAGCACTGCTGATTAGGTTAGGCTGGGACTCCCAGTGAAAGGGGCTGGGAAAGCAGGAACAGCAGACCCTCCCACCTCCCCTGCATATGAAAAGACTCATTACACAACAAGAAGTCTCTAGACATTAGTATGCATCTAAAACTTTGGGGCTTGGTTAGGAGTCTGATAATCAGCACAATGTTATTTAAAAATAAGCAAAACTATACTAAACACTCCCAGATGGGCTATATAAATGGATCATCTACAAAACATTTATGCAAAGAAAAATCTAGTGTACAATGTCCCTTTAATATGCACACACAACCCTCTGTAGTCTTGGACATGGATGGTTGCTTTTTTGCAGGTCAGTTTGCAATTACGTGACTGGTGAGACACTTGGCTCAAGCACCAATTCTACTGGAGCAAAACTTCAAACCAGGAACCTAAACAAACACAGAAAATTAGATATTATCTAGTACATAAGCTCTCTAAATGATGCGTTTAAATTAAATGATTAAAATATGCATCTAAGATTACAAGTCAATACCTATAACCCTAAAACACTACTGAAAAACACAAATCCTACAGCAAAGTCATGAGTGATCCCAAGAAGGGTAATTGTGAGGGGTATTCCCTCTATGATAGTCAATACAATAGCCAAATAGCTACAGTATGCATGAGATGGGGAAGCCTCTGTGTAAATACTAACAAGCTAAAGAGAGAAAAAAAATAAATTTACGCGTTTCACCCCACAAAGTGTTTTTTTTCCAAACCCAAATCAGCTGCACAAAAAAAAAAAATTTGTGTCAGCTTTTTAAATCTGGAATCAACCAATTAAAACTGTCATTAGTGCTTGCTTTGTTCTAATTGGTCCAAACATTAGTATGCCATCTCCACAAACCAATAAAGTATTGCACATTTACTTATATGTTCTCTCTCAGGCTTGTGTTAAAAAATGTCTGTAATTAGACAGATAAACTACCCTATGAACAAATACATTTTCCAATCCTATAACCATGTAATGGCCAATAGTGATACTGTTTAGCCAAAAAACCTTAGTGCTTGTAGAAATGAAGATGCCTCTAAATTTGAGACAAAGGGATAAATAAGAGAGTACAGTGACATTTTTTACTATGTATAATTAAATATTTTCCAGGGTTTTTTAATAATTGCTTTAATCTGGGTGATCATGATTAATCAGAATATGACATATGCTAAAGGAATACGTAAGTAGCTTTGGCATGAATCCACTTGTTCCTCTGAAATGAAACTAAAACCAAGGCTGTATATACAATTAACTTTGGTCATTTTATTATGCAAATACCCAGAAAGGAACCAGTTTTTCCTGATACTTACTGGAGTTTCCTGGGTCATCATAACATCAAATAAAAAAATAAAGATAGTGGTTGCTTATTAGCCTGATTTTTATCTCTTTATTCTGTAAAAAGTGTATTTATAACTTAGTATGTATGAACTTTATTATGTTCAATGTTCCATTTCTTTAAAAGCACAGTCTAGTTGAATTTTTTTATTGTTTAAAATGATAAATAATCCCTTTATTACCTATTCCTTAGTTTTTCATAATCAACACGGTTATATTAATATACTTTTTACCTAGTAATTACCTTGTATCTAAGCATCTGCAGACTGCCCCTTATCTCAGTTATATTAATAAACTTGTTACCTTGTAATTACCTTGTATCTAAGAATCTGCAGACTGCCCCCTTATCTCAGTTCTTTTCACAGACTTGCATCTTAGCCAACCAGTGCTGACTCATAAATACCTCCACGGCATGAGCACGTTATCTATATGGCACACGTGAACTAGCACTATCTAACTGTGAAAACTGTCCAAATGCACTGAGATAAGAGGCAGCCTTCAAGGGATTAGGAATTATCATATGAGCCTACCTACATTTAGTTTTCAACAAAGAATACCAAAAGAACAAAGCAAATTTGATGATAAAAGTAAATTGGAAAGTTGTTTAAAATTGCTGCCCTATCTGAATCATGATATTTTAATTTTGACTAGACTGTCCCTGTAAGAAGACTTTGAATTTATATTTATATACTCGCTAAACGTGGTTTCAAGGTTTAATGTATTTTCCTAATTATAGGTGGGACCTTTAAATAGCGACCCTATCTTTAGGTCTGTAGTCAGTCATTGAGGCCTATCTATCACCCTCCGAATGGAGCTTGAAGGGCCGTGTTTCTGGCGAGTCTTCAGACTCGCCAGAAACACAAGTTATCGAGCAGCGGTCTAAAGATCGCTGCTCCATAAACCTGTCCGCCTGCTCTGATGAGGCGGACAGGAATCGCCACAATACAACCCAATCTAGTACGATCAGGTTGATTGACACCTCCCTGCTGGCGGCCCATTGGCTGCGACTCTGCAGGGGGCGGCGTTGCACCAGCAGCTCTTGTGAGCTGCTGGTGCAATGCTGAATACGGAGAGCGTATTCCTCTCCGAATTCAGTGATGTCTGTCGGACCTGATCCACACTGTCGGATCAGGTCCGCCAGACATATGATAATTCGGCCTCATTACGTTGAAATGATGAAACACTCTTGACTCTGCCCATGTTGGCTTTGTGCTTCAAATGGTTTAAATTGTTAGAATAAAAGTTTATTTTTTTATCAGCAATGTGGGCACGTGCCAAGACGTTTTGTTTCCCCACTGGCTATGTGATGCCATTCTGCCAGCTTAGCATATGCAGAATAGTTCAGTTGAGCTTCAATACAATTAGCAGCAGACTAGCGGTGCACACATTCGCTTGGGCTAATTTCCTAGAACCTGGGGCAGCACAAAAACTAAATACAGCCAGGGTTGGACTGAGAAGTTGGGCAATAGGACCTGGACTAGGACCCTGCATGTAAGGGGGCCCCAAGAGGGGCTCCTGGTGTGCGGCTTTTGTTCACAGTCACAGTTGGTTAAATGAGCTAGCGCAGAGGTGGCAGCTGAGCTACTCTAGCGGTTGTGACTGTCAGGCAGCGGCAGACACATTTTAGTAAAGGACCACACACACAGGGAGTGACTACACAGCCCCCAGTTAGCGCAGCAGCAGCACTAGTGGTTGTGAGCTGGGGAGGGCAGCAGATGATCAGGCGCTAGCAGTAACTAAGCA
>NC_069505.1:425622742-425693964 GCF_027579735.1 Bombina bombina
ACGACTAAAGCTGAATGAAGGTACCTACAGGGAGTGCAGAATTATTAGGCAAGTTGTATTTTTGAGGATTAATTTTATTATTGAACAACAACCATGTTCTCAATAAACCCAAAAAACTCATTAATATCAAAGCTGAATAGTTTTGGAAGTAGTTTTTAGTTTGTTTTTAGTTATAGCTATTTTAGGGGGATATCTGTGTGTGCAGGTGACTATTACTGTGCATAATTATTAGGCAACTTAACAAAAAACAAATATATACCCATTTCAATTATTTATTTTTACCAGTGAAACCAATATAACATCTCAACATTCACAAATATACATTTCTGACATTCAAAAACAAAACAAAAACAAATCAGTGACCAATATAGCCACCTTTCTTTGCAAGGACACTCAAAAGCCTGCCATCCATATACTGCCATAAGTCCAAACCTATCCTAAATTGTATTCTGATTAGTGCCTGCTGAGGTATGAGAAAGGGTATTGGGGCTAAGTTCCCTTTTTTTTTTTGGGTACAAATACAGTTTGCATATACACTTAAAAATTAGTTTGTAATTTTCCAGCTCATCTAGTTGGAGTGTTCTTAGTGGCTGGGAGGGCTCATCCTCACCTTCACATAACCTTTGCTAACCATAAAAGATGCATAGTTAGTATTGTATTCTTTTCCCTCTTACCAAAACCGATGGTGGGTGCTGTTGGTGCTTCCTCCCCCCATAAACTGCCCCATAACTATTGGACTTCCAGCTGGGTCCACTGACTCATGAATGCCACTGTTCTCAATCATTATATTTACTTGGGGTGCTAGTCGGGTATAAAGTGGTTAAAGTACTTATTAGTGTGTAGTAACTGTCATGTTCATTTGGGCTAATACCTAGTGAGCGCAGGTTTTATGTTATAGGTCACTATAATCCATTAAATTCATATTTCTCCATATCCCTTAAGCCCTTTATAGGTCCCACTCATTATAGTAGAAGGGCTGGGAGTAATACTATTTCAATACCCCTTTAAGTCTGCTTATGTTATTGTATGTTGCTCGCTGACCTTAACACATTAATTCTGCTGAATATTTCTCATAACTGTTTAGCCTTGCTGTCTTGCCACCTATATAAGTATTTATGCTAGTCACACCACATAGTTTACTTTTAGATGTGATCAAGTGGAACATAATCTGAGAACTTGGGAACTCTATATACATACCACCCCTTTATTCTCATCTTTATTGGTAAACGCACTTTAAGCCCTTTCTAGATATTTTAGGTGTTGATACTTCATTCTCCATGTTTTACTGTACACATAGACAAATGTTAAAGACTAGCCTACAGTTGCATTATACAAAGCTAGTTATCTAGTGATTACATGCTTCATAATACCTGCATATTTATAACCTAACTAGTTGTTCTAATGTCTTGTTGAAGTGTTATGTATGATTTGACCTTTACATTATACCGTTAATTCTGTTCATGGCCCAAGAGTGGCCTTCGTGGTTTATTTGTCCCCCCCTTTTCTATGTCACACGAATATGTATAGGCCCAAGAGTGGTCTTTTGTCTAACGGGGGAACCTTAAAATATAAAAAACGAGGTTTAATTTAGTTTTGTTTTATATTCTTTACAGACATTGTCTTGTGTCCTGGAATACTGGAATACTTGTATTGGATGTTATTTTCTTGTATGTCATTATCATATTTTTTTTCTATGATCGTCTGTATTATCTATGTTGAAACCTAAATAAAAACTTAAAAAAAAAAAAAAAAAAAAAAAAGCCTGCCATCCATGGATTCTGTCAGTGTTTTGATCTGTTCACCATCAACATTGCGTGCAGCAGCAACCACAGCCTCCCAGACACTGTTCAGAGAGGTGTACTGTTTTCCCTCCTTGTAAATCTCACATTTGATGATGGACCACAGGTTCTCAATGGGGTTCAGATCAGGTGAACAAGGAGGCCATGTCATTAGATTTTCTTCTTTTATACCCTTTCTTGCCAGCCACGCTGTGGAGTACTTGGACGCGTGTGATGGAGCATTGTCCTGCATGAAAATCATGTTTTTCTTGAAGGATGCAGACTTCTTCCTGTACCACTGCTTGAAGAATGTGTCTTCCAGAAACTGGCAGTAGGACTGGGAGTTGAGCTTGACTCCATCCTCAACCCGAAAAGGCCCCACAAGCTCATCTTTGATGATACCAGCCCAAACCAGTACTCCACCTCCACCTTGCTGGCGTCTGAGTCGGACTGGAGCTCTCTGCCCTTTACCAATCCAGCCACGGGCCCATCCATCTGGCCCATCAAGACTCACTCTCATTTCATCAGTCCGTAAAACCTTAGAAAAATCAGTCTTGAGATATTTCTTGGCCCAGTCTTGACGTTTCAGCTTGTGTGTCTTGTTCAGTGGTGGTCGTCTTTCAGCCTTTATTACCTTGGCCATGTCTCTGAGTATTGCACACCTTGTGCTTTTGGGCACTCCAGTGATGTTGCAGCTCTGAAATATGGCCAAACTGGTGGCAAGTGGCATCTTGGCAGCTGCACGCTTGACTTTTCTCAGTTCATGGGCAGTTATTTTGCGCCTTGGTTTTTCCACACGCTTCTTGCGACCCTGTTGACTATTTTGATGAAACGCTTGATTGTTCGATGATCACGCTTCAGAAGCTTTGCAATTTTAAGAGTGCTGCATTCCTCTGCAAGATATCTCACTATTTTTGACTTTTCTGAGCCTGTCAAGTCCTTCTTTTGACCCATTTTGCCAAAGGAAAGGAAGTTGCCTAATAATTATGCACACCTGATATAGGGTGTTGATGTCATTAGACCACACCCCTTCTCATTACAGAGATGCACATCACCTAATATGCTTAATTGGTAGTAGGCTTTCGAGCCTATACAGCTTGGAGTAAGACAACATGCATAAAGAGGATGATGTGGTCAAAATACTTATTTGCCTAATAATTCTGCACTCCCTGTATAAGTGACGTCATCCAAGATGGCGTCCCTTAGATTCCGATTGGCTGATTGAATTCTATCAGCCAATCGGAATTAAGGAAGAAAAAATCCTATTGGCTGATGCAATCAGCCAATAGGATTGAAGTTCAATCCTATTGGCTGATCCAATCAGCCAATTCTAAAAGCCAATCGGAATCTAAGGGACGCCATCTTGGATGACGTCACTTAAAGGAACCTTCATTCAGTAAGAAGACTCCAGATGAAGAGGATGCTCCGCGTCGGATGTCTTGAAGATGGACCCGCTCTGCGCCGGATGGATGAACATAGAAGATGTCGTCTGGATGAAGACTTCTGCCCGTCTGGAGGACCACTTCGCCCGGCTTGGATGAAGACTTCTCCCGGCTTCGTTGAGGACTTCGGCTCAGCTTGGATGAAGACGTCTCCCGGTAAGTCGATCTTCAGGGGGTTAGTGTTAGGTTTTTTTAAGGGTGTATTGGTGGGTTTTATTTTTAGGTTAGGGACTTTGGACTTCAATAGAGCTAACTGCCCTTTTAAGGGCAATGCCCATCCAAATGCCCTTTTCAGGGCAATGGGGAGCTTAGGTTTTTTTAGATAGTATTTTATTTGGGGGGTTGGTTGTGTGGGTGGTGGGTTTTACTGTTGGGGGGGGTTGTTTGTATTTTTTTTTACAGTTAAAAGTGCTGATTACTTTGGGGCAATGCCCCGCAAAAGGCCATTTTAAGGGCTATTGGTAGTTTAGTTTAGGCTAGTTTTTTTTTTATTTTAATAGGGCTATTAGATTAGGTGTAATTAGTTTAAATATCTGTAATTTGTTTATTATTTTCTGTAATTTAGTGGGGGGGGGGTTGTACTTTAGCTAATTTAATTTAGGTAATTGTATTTAATTTAGTTAATTTATTTAATTATAGTGTAGTGTTAGATGTTTAGTGTAACTTAGGTTAGGTTTTATTTTACAGGTACTTTTGTATTTATTTTAGCTAGGTAGATATTAAATAGTTAATAACTATTTAATAACTATTCTACCTAGTTAAAATAAATACAAACTTGCCTGTAAAATAAAAATAAACCATAAGCTAGCTACAATGTAACTATTAGTTATATTGTAGCTAGCTTAGGGTTTATTTTATAGGTAAGTATTTAGTTTTACATAGGAATAATTTAGTTAATGATTGGAATATTTATTTAGATTTATTGTAATTATATTTAAGTTAGGAGGTGTTAGGGTTAGACTTAGGTTTAGAGGTTAATAACTTTAATATAGTGGTGGCGACTTTGGGGCGGCAGATTAGGTGTTAATAAATGTAGGTAGGTTGCGGCGGCGTTGGGGGCGGCAGATTAGGGTTAATAAATGTAGGTAGGTTGCGGCGACATTGGGACAGCAGATTAGGGGTTGATAAATATAATGTAGGTGGCGGTGGTGTCCGGAGCGGCAGATTAGGGGTTAAAAATTTTATTTTAGTGTTTGCGATGCGGGAGGGCCTCGGTTTAGGGGTTAATAGGTAGTTTATGGGTGTTAGTGTACTTTTTAGCACTTTAGTTATGAGTTTTATGCTACGGCGTTGTACCATAAAACTCATAACTACTGACTTTTAAATGCATAGGGATCTTGGAGGTAGAGGGTGTACCGCTCACTTTTTGGCATCCCAGGACAGACTCGTAATACTGGCGCTATGGAAGTCCCATAGAAAAAAGACTTTATGAAGTTTACGTAAGTCGTTTTGCGGTAAGGCCAATGAAGTGTGCGGTGCCCCTAAACCTGCAAGACTCATAATACCAGCGGGCGTTAAAAAGCAGCGTTAGGACCTCTTAACGCTGCTTTTTTACCCTAACGCACAACTCGTAATCTAGCCGTATATCTTTTGTGAGTCAGACAGAGCACACCGTTTTAATTTTTTTTTTTCCATTTTACTTCTATTATCAAATTTGCTTCGTTCCCATGATATTCTGTGTTGTAGAGATATCTAGGTAGCCATCTGGAACACTATATGGCAGGAAATAGTGCTCATGCAAATGGATAACATCTGCTATATAGTGCTCCAGAAATGGTCTGGCTCCTAAGCTTACGTCCCTTCTTTTTAATAAAAGATACCAAGATAATGAAGAAAAATTGATAATAGAAGTAAGTGTTTAAAATCACATGCTATGTCTAAGTCATGAAAGAAAATGTTTGGGTTTCCCTTTAAATTGGGATCTGTGGGGACAGTGTGGTGCGAAGGGGACTGGGTCAGTCTGAATAATGCAGAATTCTTCCTTTCCTTTGCTCTCAGAGGGGGATCTTAAGTTCAGAAATACGTAGAATTGTGAGTTATATAACAAATGTACCCTTCTTCCCCTTCCCTCGCTTCTCTAAACTTGTTTGTCCTTTAATACAAAGTCATGAATTCCAAGAGACATCCGGGGTGGATCACATCCCTCAATCCTCAAATACTATATTTTATTGGTTTGTTACTGAAACTAGGGTCAAACCTTTAGAGTGCCTTGTTGCTGCTACGGACTAGAGTACCCTACCATGTAAAAAGTACCATCTAAACATTGTTATGTCATTAATAAATCCGTGATACATGTGCACTCTGTCACATTTGGCTTTATTTGGTTTTTGATTGCATATTAATAAAAAATATTCAATAAATATATATATATTATTTAAACAAAATCATTTTTTGAAATGTCTGAACTAGTAGTGACTCTAAAAAGGTGCAAGTGTAGCAAAATTGGCAGCACTCCAGGGATTTGTGAACTAAAAGTCAATCTTTATTCCGGCTTCTAAAAAAATACACACACAGTACACATGGAGCAAGGGGCCATGTCCGGCACTTAGTCATAAGATGTGTCTATAAACTGCACCCCATTGTGTGAAGAGGCTTGTTTGGCTAAGAGGTGAATATTGCTCATCCCACCACTCTCTTCTCACTGAGGCACACCCACCAGACTGCCCAACCATACCCACTGCAGCTCAGCTTCACCCATTCTGCTCACAGAACACTCAAAACTCCACCCACAGTATTACCTGACCCCACCCTCCTGGCATGATAGTCTATCTGAAGATGAAGGGATCTTTGGAGGGTAAATCTTTGCCCTCATCCATATTTTGAGTTCTCAAACCACCCCTGCCCTAAACCTCTCTAATAAATTCAGATTTGGGTCAGTCAGTCCAGCCAATCAGAGGTTGAACAACAAGTTTATTTAGCTATAGGAGGAATGCAGATTTCTCAGTTCACCTTTTTGGCAAAAAAAAAAAAGAAAGAAAGAAAAAAATAAAACAATTATAACATGTGGTCGGCTGCATTTGTTGACCTAAATCTAAATGTAGTTTGAGGTTCACTTTAACTCTTCAAAGTCAATAATATTTAGATCATTTCAGAGACAAAATTCCATGAGGACAGAAGGAGGACCTTGCAGTTTGGAATTCCTATGATCCACCACTGCACAGAAGGGAACAGCAAGTCCAGATGTTACAGACTCCAGGATAGCTCTTGACCAGCAATTTTATATTTACCCTAAGGCTTACATATAATATCTTTCCAGGGCAGATAGTCACAATGCTATTAGGCACGCCATTTAATAAAGTCACACTAGTTACTTCACCTATGACATTGTCATATAGAGTGACCCTGGAAGGTTATTTCCAAAGGCCAACAGGGTTGTATTGGCTAACATAAAGTATATGTCACCAACACAGATTCACCTACCCACCAGATACACAACATACTCAAGAGACTTAGGTATCAGTCTAGTAACAACCTTGTCAGAAAATAGTACAATCAGTTGGGTTTGTTCCCCATTCATTATATAAATAATCAAGGGAGTCCACAAACCCTCCAACAGAGAGAAGAGAACATGGGCAAATTGGAAAACAATATTTATTTTATGGTAACAGTCACTTTTAAGTTGTCTTTCAAAGGCTGATTCCCTAATCATAGTATTGATACTGATAGTGAGGATGTTGGTAAACCAATTCTTCATTGTAGAGTAAAGGGTATTTGGTAGACACAATAAAGATATTTATACCAGGGACTTCTAAGAAGTATTTCAAAGGCTGATCCCTAGACACTAGTATTGATGATGATAATTAGAGTTTTTGCCCACAAATGTGTCACCTAAAAGAAGAAATAGTCTGATAATGATATTTAGGGTAACAGTATCTTCTAATCATTTTTTTTTTAAGGATAATTCCATTACAGTAATAATAATACTGATAATGAGGGTTTTACCCACAAAGCCACCATTAAAGAGTGAAGGACATGGGGCAAATTCAAATGAAGATGATTAGAGTATTAATACTGATAATGAGGATATTTCCCATTGCAGAAGAAAGGACGAGACAAATCTGATGAAGCTATTTAGGGTACCAGTCACTTAAAATAATTCTTTCAAAGGCTCCTTCTCTAACAGTGCTATTGATGCTGATAGTGAGGGTATTTACCCACAACTGCTCCATCAGAGAGGGCAGGACATTGGACAAACCCAGTAAAGATATTAAGGAAGCGAGGAATACTATAGTGAACAGTCCTTCAGTCATGAAAGAGGGGCATACTATAGTGAAAAGTCTTTAAGTCATGGAAGAGGGACATACAAGTCTGGGCCTGAGGCATATGTTGGTTGTAGGAGACTCTATTATTAGTAAGGCTGATAGAGTAATTTGTCATTCAGATCCCTTAAATAGAACAGTTTGCTGTCTTCCAGGAGCTCGTGTTAGGCATATTGCTGAGCGCATTGATACATTGATAGAGGGATCTGGTTCTGATCCTGTAGTCATGGTGCATATTGGCACTAATGAAGGAATCAGCGAGAGATAGAAAGTCCTAAAAATTACTTCTGGGAGCTAGGTAGGAAACTTAAAGCAAGGATCTCCAAGATAATATTTTTGGAGATATTACCAGTGCAATGCACTAACCCAGTTAGGCATAAAGAGCTAAGGGCAGTTAACTCCTGGTTAAAAACATGGTGTAAAAATGAAACTAGTACTGCAGCTAAGGGAGAATTTTTTTTTAATGTTCTCAGGGATAACATCATGTTACAATTAATAGAGGAGTCAACTAGGAATAAAGCTATATTGGATTTAGTGCTATCAAACAATACAGATATAATATCAAACATAGAAGTCAAAGAACATTTGGGTAACAGTGATCATAACATGGTCACATTTGAAATCATTTTCTATAAGCAGTGTTATGAGGGTTCAAATAAGACTTCATTTTAAGAAAACAAAATTCAATTATTTAAAGGACCAGTAAACCTAGCAAATAATGTTATATAATTCTGCACATAGTGCACATTATCTTAGCGCCAGATTTATAAAGTGAAGGGTTAAATAAATATCTCGCAAAGAAAACAGAACGCCGCTCCTCGCTCTGCTGAGTGGGTCTGTTTTCTTCTCCAAAGCATCACGGGCACGCTGTCAAGTCACAGCGTGCCCAATCTGCTATTAAACTCAATGTAGCTCGCTCCCGCTCTAGTCTGGTAGCGGGAGCAAGGTACATTGAGTTTAATAGCGCGATTGGGCCGGCTGTGATTAGACAGTGTGCCCAGATGCGCTTAGGAGAAGAAAACAGACCCGCTCAGTAGAGTCAGGAGCGGTATTCTGTTTTCTTTGAGAGATATCTATTTAACCCTTCACTTTAGAAATGTGGCGCTAAGATAATGTTATATAATTATTTGCTGGGTTTACTGGCCCTTTAAAGAAATAATTTAATAACATAAATTGGGACAAAGTATTCTCTAATAAAAATACAGAAGATAAATGGATTACATTAAAAACGTTGTTACATAAATATACACATCAACAAATACCACATGGTTATAAAAGAAAAATAAATAAATCAAAGCCAATGTGGCTAAATAAAAATGTGTTAAGAGAAATTTGGAAAAAAATTAAAAGTAAATAATACAGACTTAATATTCCAAATGTATAGGGAATGTAACAAAACATGCAAAAAAAGCAATCAAATTAGCCAAAATTTAAAATGAAAGATTAATTGCAAAGGATTCTAAGTAAAATCCTAAAAGGTTTTTAAAGGAGCAGTAAGTACAGTAGATTTGTATAATCAACAAATGATAAAAAGACAATGCAAAAGCACTTAGGGGCCGATTTACCATTATGCAGGCAGATATGATACGCTGTAGCGGATCATGTCCGCCACATTTTAATAAATGTAGACAGCATACGCTGAAGCGGAGTGGGTCGGAAGCAGCATCCGCTACTTCATAAATCAACCCCATAGGGGCCTATCTATCAAGCTTCGAATGGAGTCTTCAGACTCACGAGAAACAGCAGTTATGAAGCAGCGGTCACAAAGACCGCTGCTCCATAACCCTGTCCGCCTGCTATGAGCAGGCGGACAGACATTGCCGGAATTCAATGCTGAATACGGAGAGTGTATTGCTCTCCGTATTCAGCGAGGTCTGGCGGACCTGATCCGCACTGTCGGATCAGGTCCGCCAGACTTTGTTAAATAGAGGCCACAGTCTGAACTTCAAATGAGTAGCAGATTTTTTTTCTGACACATTTGAAAGTTATGTCTATTGCCATTCCTCCTGTGTCATGTGACAGCCATCAGCCAATCACAAATGCATATACATATATTCTGTGAATTCTTGCACATGCTCAGTAGGACCTGGTGACTCCAAAAGCATAAATACAAAAAGACTGTGCACATCTTGTTAATGGAAGTAAATTGGAAAGTTGTTTAAAATTACATGTTCTATATGAATCATGAAATTTTAATTTAATTTAGAAAATATAGGTACTTTATGTGTGAATGATAGCATGATTAACAGTGACAGGGAGAAGGCTGGGCTACTAAACCAGTTCTTCAGTATACACAAGAGAGGAACAAATGGGAGATGCTTTGAAACAAAGTAGAACACACAAGCTCATCCCATTAACTGGGTTATCTCTAGAGGATCTCTAGAGGATCAAAATATGTAGAAATGTGTCCAGCACTTGTATCCCAAAAGGATACAACTGCCAAGCTTGTAGATTCCAATAAAGCACAAGTAGACAGTCTTTCTTGTGAATAATCTTCAATTTTATTGTTTCATAACAGGAGCAGACAAAACCACAACGTTTCGGGGCCAATGCCCCTTAATCATGTGATATCACATGATTAAGGGGCATTGGCCCTGAAAAGTCGTGGTTTTGTCTGCTTCTGTTATGAAACAATAAAATTGAAGATTATTCACAAGGAGGACTGACTACTTGTTGTGCTTTATCTCTAGAGGATATCAGGGAAAAAACTGGATAATATTAATGTAAATATATAGCCAAACCTCTACTCTTAATTTTCCAAGACTTACTATCCTCAGGCATAGTACCCCAGGACTGGTGTACAGCTGATATGGTGCCACTGTTTAAAAAGGAAGCAGGGCTGATCCAGGAAGCTATAGCCAAAACACAAAGTCCTTAATCCAGCACACAGCGACCCATTGCAAGCCACTCCAGAGCTCCACTTCAGGCTCTGTATCATCAATAAAAAATCCACAGAGAGTAGCAGAAAACCAGATAGTGTTTATTGTTTAACACAACAAGATTTAAACAATAAACACTATCTGGTTTGCTGCTACTCTCTGTGGATTTTTTTTTCCCAGGAATCTATAGACCAGTTAGTCTGACATCAATAGTGAAGAAGATTCTTGAAGGGATTATAAGGGATTTTATAGATGAGTATATTTGTGTAAACAAGATTATGAGTTCATATCAGTATAGTTTTATGAGAAATAGATCATGTGCCACATGAGAGATTAATGTACAAAATTAAGGGGCAGGGAATATTTGGAAATGTTAGCTCATGGATAAATAACTGGACAAAAGACAGAGAGCAACAAATAGTAGTTAATGTATCATACTCAGAATGGACAAAGGTAATCAGTGGAATCCTCCAGGGATCAGTACTGGGCCCTGTTCTTTTTAATATTTTTATTAATGACTTGGAGCAAGGATTAAATAGCAACAAAGTTGTGTAAACTCATTAGGTCATTAGGTCAGTGCAGGATGAATGTGCTTTACAAGGGGATCTACAAAAATTAGAAAAATGGACAGGTAAATGGAAAATTAGATTTAACACAGGAAAATGCAAGGTTCTACATTTTGGAAGTAAAAATAAGCAGGTAAACTATTATTTAAATGGGACTAGACTTAGTCAAACAGAGGAGGAAATGGATTTGGGAGTAGTAATAGATAACAAGCAGAAGATGGGCGCACAATGCAGGGCAGCAGCTTCTAAGGCTAATAAAATACTAGCATGTATAAAAAGAGGCATTGATGCAAGGGAGGAAATCATAATTCTGTCACTATATAAATCCCTGGTAAGACCTCACCTTGAGTATGGAGTGCAGTTCTTGGGACCGATCTCAAAAAAAAAAAAACACATTGCAGACCTAGAAAATGTTCAGAGCAGGGCCACACAATTAATATGGGGAATGGAGAATTTAAGCTATGAGGAGAGGTTAGACAAACTGGGTCTGTTTTCTCTAAAAAACATAATTTATGCTTACCTGATAAATTTATTTCTCTTGTAGTGTATCCAGTCCACGGATCATCCATTACTTATGGGATATATTCTCCTTCCCAACAGGAAGCTGCAAGAGTCCACCCACAGCAAAGCTGCTATATAGCTCCTCCCCTAACTGCCATTACCAGTCATTCGACCGAAAACATGCAGAGAAAGGAAAACCATAGGGTGCAGTGGTGACTGTAGTTTAATGGAAAAATTACCTGCCTTAAAGTGACAGGGCGGGCCGTGGACTGGATACACTACAAGAGAAATAAATTTATCAGGTAAGCATAAATTATGTTTTCTCTTGTTAAGTGTATCCAGTCCACGGATCATCCATTACTTATGGGATACCAATACCAAAGCTAAAGTACACGGATGATGGGAGGGACAAGGCAGGTACTTAAACGGAAGTTACCACTGCCTGTAAAAAACCCTTTCTCCCAAAAATAGCCTCCGAAGAAGCAAGGTATCAAATTTGTTAAATTTGAAAAAGTATGAAACGCAGACCAAGACTCCGTCTTGTAATCTGTTCAACAGAAGCCACATTTAAAAAAGGCCCAAGTGAAAACCACAGCTCTAGTAGAATGAGCTGTAATCCCTTCAGGAGGCTGCTGTCCAGCAGTCTCATAAGCTAAATGAATTATGCTTTTTAACCAAAAAGACAGAGAGGTTGCTGAAGTCCTTTGACCTCTCCTCTGTCCAGAATAGACAACAAACAAGGTGAATGTTTGATGAAAATCTGTAGTAGCTTGTAAGTAAAACTTTAAAACACGAACCACGTCCAAATTGTGTAATAGACGTTCCTTCTTTGAAGAAGGATTAGGATACAAGAATGGAACAACAATCTCTTGAGTGATATTCTTGTTAGATACCACCTTAGGTAAAAACCCAGGTTGGTACACAGGACTACCTTATCCGTACGGAGAACCAGATAAGGAGAATCACATTGCAACGCAGATAACTCGGAAACTCTATGAGCCGAGGAAATAGCTACCAAAAAGGAACTTTCCAAGATAGAAGTTTGATATCTATGGAATGAAAAGGTTCAAATGGAACTCCTTGAAGAACCTTAAGAACCAGCTTTAAGCTCCATGGCGGAGCAACATTTTTAACCACAGGCTTGGTTCTAACCAAAGCCTGACCAAATGCCTGAACGTCTAGAATACCTGCCAGACGCTTGTGCAAAAGAATAGACAGAGTAGAAATCTGTCCTTTTAAAGAACTAGCTGACAACCCTTTTCTCAAAATCATCTTGGAGAAAAGATAATATCCTGGGAATCCAGACTTTACTCCATGAGTAACCCTTGGATTCATAACAATAAGATATTTACACCATATCTTATGTTAAATTTTCCTAGAGACAGGCTTTTATGTCTGTATTAGGGTATCAATTACTGACTCGGAGAAGCCATGCTTTGATAACATCAAGCGTTCTGTCTCCAGGCAGTCCATCTCAGATTAGTTATATTTAGATGGTTGAAAAGACCCTGAGGTAGAGGGTCCTGTCTCAGAAGCAGAGACCGTGGTGGAAAGGATGACATGTCCACCAGATCTGCATACCAGGTCCTGCGTGGCCACGCAGGCGCTGTCAAAAGCACCAAAGTACTCTCCTGCTTGATCTTGTGCAAACCCCTCCGGAGGGAATTCCCACTCCCCCGGATGAAAAGTCTGACGACTTAGAAAATCTGCCTCCCAGTTCTCAATACCTGGGATAGGGATAGCTTTTAGAAAAGAGTGAGTCTCTGTCCAGTGAATTATTTTAAGACTTCTAACATTGCTAGGGAACTTCTGTTCCCCCTTGATGGTTGATGTAAGCCACAGTCGTGATATTGTCCGACTGAAATATGATGTACCTCAGAGTTGCTAACTGAGGCCAAGTCTGAAGAGCATGGAATATCGCTCCCAGTTCCAGAATATTCATTAGAAGGAGGGTCTCCTCCTGAGTCCACTATCCCTGAGCCTTCAGGGAGTTCCAGACTGTATCCCAACCTAAAAGGCTGGCATCTGTTGTAACAATTGTCCCATCTGACCTGCGGAAGGTCATACCCTTGGACAGATGGACCCGAGATAGTCACCAGAGAAGAGAATCTCTGGTTTCTTGGTCCGGATTTAACAGGAGAACAAATCTGTGTAATCCCCGTTCCTCTGGCTGAGCATGCATAGTTGCAGTGGTCTGAAATGTAGGCGTGCAAACGGTACTATGTCCCTTGCCGCTACCATTAAGCCGATTACATTCATGTACTGAGCCACCAAAGGGCGCGGATGGAATGAAGAACACGGCAGAAATTTAGAAACTTTGACAACCTGGACTCCGTCAGGTAAATTTTAATTTCTACAAAATCTATCAGAATCCCTAGGAGGGAAACCCTTGATATTGGGGATAGAGAACTCTTTCCTTGTTCACTTTCCACCCATGCGATCTCAGAAATGCCAGTACTACGTCCGTATGAGACTTGGCAACTTGGATGTTTGACGCCTGTATCAGGATGTCGTCTAAATAAGGGGCCACTTCTATGCCCCGCGGCCTAAGGACCGCCAAAGTGACCCCAGAACCTCCATAAAGATTCTAGGGGCTGTAGTTAACCCAAAGGAAAGAGCTACAAACTGGTAATGCCTGTCTAGAAAGGCAAACCTGAAAAACCGATGGTGATCTTTATGCATCGTAATGTGAGGATAAGCATCCTTCAAATCCATTGTAGTCCTCTATTGACTCTCCTGGATCATAGTTAAGATGGTACGAATAGTTTCCATCTTAAATGATAGAATTCTAAAGAATTTGTTTAAGATCTTTTAGATCCAAAATAGGTCTGAAGGTTTCCTTTCCTTGGGAACCACAAACCGATTTGAGGAAAACTGTGTCCCTGTTCCTCTATTGGAACTGAATGGGTCACGTACACAATGCAAGAATGTCTCTTTCTTTATCTGGTTTGCAGATAAATGTGAAAGGCAAAAACTCCCCTTTTTTGGGGGGGAAAGCTTTGAAATCCAGAAGATATCTCTGGGGTATCATTTCCAATGCCCAGGGATCCTGGGCATCTCTTGCCCACGCCTGGGCGAAGAATGAAGTCTGCCCCCTATAGGATCCGTTACCAGATAGGGGTCCATTCCTCATGCTGTTTTAGAGGCAGCAGCAGGCTCCTTGACCTGCTTATCTTTGTTCCAGGTCCGGTTGTCTCCAGACCGCCTTGGACTGAGCAAAAGTTCCCTCTTATTTTGCCTTAGAGGAAGTTGATGCCACACCTGCCTTGAATTTTAAAAAGGCACGAAAATTAGGCCTTTTTTGTCCCTTGATTTGGACCTGTCCTGAGGAAGGGCATGATCTTTTCCTCCAGTGATATAAGTAATAATCTCCTTCAAACTAGGCCTGAATAGGGTCTGCCCCTTGAAGGGAAGTTAAGTAGCTTATTTATTAAAGTCACGACAGCTGACCATGATATAAGCCATAGCGCTCTGCGCGCCAGTATAGTAAAAAACAGAATTCTTAGCCGTTAGTCTAGTCAAAGGAACAAAGGCATCAGAAAACAAAGGAATTGGCTAGCTTAAGTGCTCTAAGCTTGTCAAATATATTCATCCAATGGAGCCTGTAAAGCCTCATCAAGAGACTCAAACCAGAACGCTGCAGCAGCAGTGACAGGAGCAATGCGTGCAAGGGGCTGCAGGATAAAACCTTGTTGAATAAACATTTTTTATCCATTGGATCTAAAAAAGCACAACAGTCCTCGCCAGAGGTAGTGGTACGCTTAGCTAGAGTAGAAACTCTTCTCTCCACCTTAGGAACTGTCTGCCATAAGTCCCGTGTGGTGGCAACTATTAGAAAACATTCTTCTAAAAAATAGGAGGGGAAGAGAACGGCACACCTGGTCTATCCCATTCCTTATGAAAAATTTTAGTAAACCTCTTTAGGTATTGGAAAAACATAAGTACACACCGGCACTGCATATTATTTATCCAGTCTACACAATTTCTCTGGCACTGCGATTGTACACATTCATTCAGAGCAGCTAAAGCCTCCCTGAGCAACAAGTGGAGGTTCTCAAGCATAAATTTTAAATGTAGAAATATCAGAATCAGGTTAAATCATCTTCCCTGAGTCACAAATATCACCCACAGACTAAGCATATTGTGAGGTAGTATCAGACATGGTTCTTAAAGCGTCTGTATGCTCTGTATCTACCCCCAGAGCTGTTTTGCTTTCCTTTAATTTCAGGTAGTCTGACTAATACTGCTGCCAGTGTATTATACACAACCTTTGCCATGTCTTGTAAAATAAACGCTATGGGCGCCATTGATATACTTGGCGCCATTTGAGCGTGAGTCCCTGGAGCGGGAGTCAAAGGGTCTGACACGTGGGGAGAGTTAGTCGGCATAACTTCCCCCTCGACAGAATCCTCTGGTAAAATAAACGCTATGGGTGCCCTTGATGTACTTGGCGCCATTTGAGCGTGAGTCCCTAAAGCGGGAGTCAAAGGGTCTGACACGTGGGGAGAGTTAGTCGGCATAACTTCCCCCTCGACAGAATCCTCTGGTGATAATGTTTTTAAATACAAAAAATGATCTTTATTGTTTAACATGAAATCAGTACATCTGGTACACATTCTAAAATGGGGTTCCACCATGGCTTTAAACATAATAAACACAGAGCCTCCTCTATGTTAGACATGTTAGAACTAATAAAGAGACTAGTAAGCTTGGAAAACACTTTAAATCAAGTTAACAAGCAAATATAACAAACGTTACTGTGCCTTTAAGAGAAACAAATTTTGTCAAAATTTGAAAAACAGTGAAAAAAGGCAGTAAATCAAACGAATTTTTTACAGTACATGTAATAAGTTAACAGAGCATTGCACCCACTTGCAAATGGATGATTAACCCCTTAATGCAAAAAACAGATAAAAAAAAAAAAAAAACGACATTTTTTTTAAACAGACACAACAAAACTGCCTTTAACTAAATACCTTCCCTATAACTGTTTCTATGCAAAATTTAAGCCAGCCATGTGGAAAAATTAGGCCCCAATAAGTTTTATCACCAAACATATGTTAAAAAACGATTAAACATGCCAGCAAACGTTTTAAAACACAATCTTATAAGAGTATGTATGTCTATTAATAAGCCTGATCCAGTCGCTATCACTGCATTTAAGGCTTTACTTATATTACTTCGGTATCAGCAGTATTTTCTTAGTCAATTCCATTCCTTAGAAAAATATATTACTGCACATACCTTAACATATATCTCTATCAATCAGCCTGGTACCAGTCGCTTTCACTGCATTTAAAGGCTGTACTTACATTACTTCGGTATCAGCAGTATTTTCTTAGTCAATTCCATTCCTTCGAAAAATATTTTACTGCACATACCTTATTTGCAGGAAAACCTGCACGCCATTCCCCCTCTGAAGTACCTTACTCCTCAGAATGTGTGAGAACAGCAACTGGATCTTAGTTACGTCTGCTAAGATCATAGAAAAAACGCAGGCAGATTCTTCTTCCAAATACTGCCTGAGATAAACAGCACACTCCGGTGCCATTTAAAAATAACAAACTTTTGATTGAAGAAATAAACTAAGTATAAAAAACCACAGACTCTCACGACCTCCTATCTATGTTGAGACTTGCAAGAGAATGACTGGGAATGGCAGTTAGGGGAGGAGCTATGTAGCAGCTTTGCTGTGGGTGGACTCTTGCAGCTTCCTGTTGGGAAGGAGAATATATCCCATAAGTAATGGATGATCCGTGGACTGGATACACTTAACAAGAGAAAATGGTTTAGCTACATTTCTGGCTAGAAACAGAATTCAGGGATAAAATTGCTTATGTAAATATGTCACCTTTTAATGGGATTAATTTGAACTTAACTGGAGCTTTTTGTAAATAAATTTGTGTAGGTTGAACTTGATGGACTAATGTCCTTTTTCAACCTCATGTTCTATTTTACTAAGATACCAGACATTTCTAAGAAGTTTTTCAAATGTTTTTCAATAGTTTTTCAAATGGTGATTCTTCGTCCCACATTGGTTATTGTGTTCTGTCATAATATCTTGCTTCTTTTGATCTTTAGATTGACATGGAGCTCCCTTCGCATGGACCGTAGCATTATGACTTTCATATCGGGCAAGTACACAGAGCCATTTGATATTGAATTCCGTGAACTCTACGCCATCACAGAGGAGGTCAACCTATACAAAGAATTGAGCATCCCTGACACCCGACCAAGTCCCATGTTGGGCGCTAGACAACGTTCTTCCACTGTTGCTCGCAAGCTCATCAACCCAAAATACTCACTAGTGGTTGGGAGGAGCCCAGCTCCTGGAGAAATGTTGAGATTTGGCAGTCCTAAACCTCCAGAAAAAGATGGAGAGGATTCAGAGAATGAGTCAGAGAAGAGGATGGCATCATTTTTGAATGACTTGATTTCCAAAGAGCAGGAATTACCAGAGATTGTGAAATTTGAAAATCTTCCAAAGGTTGCCACTCCCCTAAAGAAAGAACCAGCAAAGAGCCCAGAGGCTTCTCGCTTTAGCAAGTCCAGCAAACGGTTTAGTAAGTTTTTTAAGAAGTCACCACTAGGAGAACAGGATGAAAAGATGGTGGAAGGGGACTTTGTAGTATTGAATAAACCAAAACATGACTACAGACAAAGCCAAAGGAGTCGCAGTAATCAGGACCTGAGGTCAACCGGTAAGCAGTCACTTTCTAGTGCTCATACTCTTCTCAACTCTTTTAACAGCAAACCACATGCACTTGTCTTAACGGAAAAACCTCCTGCTAAGACCCAGTTGCCTGTTCATAGCAGACCAGACTATTAAAGGGATAGTCTTCACCAGAATGTATTTATTTTTTAAAGATAGATAATCCCTTTATTACCAATTTCTCAGTTTTGCATAACCAACACATAAATAACTCCACAGGAGTGAACACAATATTATCAATAATACACACACGAACTAGCACTGTCTAGCTGTGAAAATGAATAAAAATGCCCTGGAATAAGAGGCGGCATTGAAGGGGTCAGAAATTAGCATATGAGACTGCCTAGCTTTAGCTTTCAACAGAGAATACCAAGAGAACAAAGCAAATTTGATAATAAAAGTACATTGGAAAGTTGCATGCTCTATCTGAATAATGAAAGTATAAATTTGATTAGCATGCCCCATTAAATAGGATTAGTCTGCTTAGATTACCTCCAGCTATCCACCCAAATCAGGCCCATCTATCCCTACCAGATCAGAGGGGCCAGCCTCTCACAAATTATAATGTTCTACCCATTGATGAGACCCAACTGTTTCCAGAAGCAGAAGCAACTGTCTATCACAGATTATACCTGTCCATATTCACTAGATCTGACAGACCTATTCCTTTACTCACAACTACTAGTTCTCCTCATACCAAAACCCATTTGTACCCCAAATCAGATCCAATTATACTCTTGTGAATAGTCTATTTATCTGTAGATCAGAGGACCATCCATCTCAAGATCAGAGTTGACCCCCAAACTTCCCCACCTCTAGATCAGAACCACTTGTCACTCAACTCAGAACCACAAGTCAAACCCACTTGTCTCTCACCTGTTGTCTGCAAGTCAGACCAACATTTTCCCATAAATCAGACTCATCTACCTTCAGATGAAGCCAGGCCCATAAATCTTACATGATGCTCTTACATGAGAACCGTCTGTATCTAGATTAGTCTAGACTCAACTAACCCACCACCCCCACTACTAGATCACACCAACATTTAGCCACCAATCAGACTCACCTCTCTGGATCAGCCCAGTCTCATGTCTTCCCCCATTCCTCAGAAACAAAGCCACTGTTCCCACAGATCACACACTCTTTGTCAAACTTACTGCTCTCCTTTGTCATAACCACCTGTTTTCCAGTGAGCAACAACTTCCCTCTGAGAGCAGACCCCCCCCCCCCCTTCCCAATCTCTCTATTTTTACTTTTTCATCCTAGGACCTTTGGCTGGTTTTTATCAATTATTTATTTATTTTATTAGTTTTTAAGTGAGATTTTTTTCATACAAATTCATCCTCTTGAGTAGCATTTTGTCATATAATTAAAGCAGGTCCTCTTGTTTCAGCTCTCTGATTTACTCCCAGGTTTAAAACATTTTAGGGTCTCTTGCGCCCCAGAGTTTTTTAAACCTGGGAGTATAAAATCTCCATTAAACAAGTAATCCAAAACGTAGAGGAAAAAAATCTACATATGTTTTGAATATGAGATATGTTCCAGCTGTCTCTGGCAGCCAACGGGTTAAAGGGACAAAATCAAGATGAATAAATAAAACGTTAGAATATGCATTAAAGGCTGAAGTGTATCTTCCAGGATCTAGAATAGTGACCCTGCAACATACTACACTATGGCCCCAATTTATCAAAGGGCTTGCGGACCTGATCCGACACTGTGGATCAGGTCTGCAAGACCTTGCTAAATGCGGAGAGCAATATGCTCTCCGCATTTAACATTGCACCAGCAGCTCACAAGAGCTGCTGGTGCAACGCCGCCCCCTGCTGACTTGCGGCCAATCGGCCGCCAGCAGGGAGGTGTCAATCAACCCGATCGTATTCGATCGGGTTGATTTCCGGCGATTCCTGTCCGCCTGCTCAGAGCAGGCGGACAGGGTTATGGAGCAGCGGTCCTTAGACCGCTGCTTCATAAGTTGTGTTTCTGGCGAGTCTGAAGACTCGCCAGAAACACGGCCCTTAAAGCTCCATACGGAGCTTGATAAATGGGCCTGTATAGCTTGATCAGTGCAGGAGCTCAATTCTATTTGTCTCTAACTGGCCACAGCAAAAGAGATAAATTAAATGTCACACTCCGGGTTAGTATTATAATGAGTTGTTGTTTTGATGCATTGCGTCATCTTTAAATTTTTCTTCCAGTCGCGTATTTTTTTCACATCATCAGAGTCTTTTTTTTTGGCCCAACTCAATTTTTGGACCATTCTATTTGTCTCATTTCTGGTAGGTATGGGCGAATGTGGTGAAACTGTAATTCGTTTGGTAGAACGAATGTTGATTAGAATGAAAATCCATTAAAATTCAGTAATTGAACGTTATTTCCTGTTTTTTAATGTTACTTTCATCTTCGAATGTTCATAATTAATTCATTAGAAATTAGAAATTTTAAATGTAACATTCGATTTAACAAATACTATTCAGAAGTTCATGTGGTTGGGAATTTAGTAAATCAATACATAAAAGATACAAATATATTGATTCAAATTTTTGTAATTTAAATATTGCATAATTCAAATCGACCTATGCAATATTAGAATTAGGTAAATTTTAATAGAATGTTACATTTAGACAGCATTAGAAATACAATTACACTAAACAAATTATAGAATGTTGTACAAACATTCAAATTGAAAATGAACTAACAAATGTGTGCCACAAAACATCCGCCCATCCCTTATTCCTGGCTGAAGTTCTGTTTACTGGTTTTGACCTTTGACTGTTTAACTTCTCCATTGCCATGTCTTAGCCTGTCTGATACCAACCTCTGCCTGAACCTCAAACTGATCTTGCCCAATCCTTGGTACATTCGCTACCAGTTTTTGGCCAACTCCTGCCTGAACATCTTTGCCCTGGGTTTTATACAGTTTGTTGAGACATTGTTATAATTCAATCCACTTCTCAATTTCTGGGTCTATTCTAGGATTGACAGTTGCCCCACAACATTTATTACAATAAACATTATTCAAACCTTTCCAAGGGGTATGTCCCTGGGTTACAGGACAATGTGCCACTTAATTGCTAATATATAATTTGCATATACAGGTGGCCCTCGTTTTACAACGGTTCAATTTACACCGTTTCAGAATAACAACCTTTTTTCCCAGTCATGTGACTGCTATTGAAAAGCATTGAGAAGCAGTGCATTTATTAAAATAGCCAGTAGGTGGAGCTGTCCGCTTGTGTTGCAGCAAAGCCAAGCAAGCTGAAATCAATCAGTTTAACCAGACCTGAGCTATCAATCAGATTTCAAAGGAACAAGACCTTCCTTTCTATAAATCAGTCCAGATTGGAATGCATAGAAAGAACTGTTTGCAGAAAAATGCAAGTGAAGTCTGTGTTGAGTGATTATTTTATTAGGTTTATAATGCTGTTTAGCAAATGTTTTTGTTCATTTAACTTAGTTTAATTATATATTCTGTGTTGTGTGATTGTTTTATTAGGTTTATAATGCTGTTTAGCATTTAAAGTCTTCATTTCAAAGCTTTAAAAATAATGTATTAGATGTTACTTATGACAATTTTGAGAGGGGCCTGGAACCTATCTCCCTCACTTCCCATTGACTTACATTATAAACTGGGTTTCAATTTACAACGGTTTCGATTTACAACCATTCCTTCTGGAACCTAACCCCGGCGTAAACTGAGGGCTACCTGTATAAAAAATACTTTAGAGCCCTTTAAGGGATACACCCAACATATATAACATATAGGAAAGCACCTCTTGTACTGTCCTGCTTCTGAACAAATGATCTCTGAAGTCAGGTGACCAAGTCATTTTATTGTGAGTCAGTGAGCACAGACAATGTACACAGATAAGTCAATTACGTTAAGTATTTCATATGCAGGATGCACCCCCTGCTGGTAATATATAAGAATGACAAAAGGATATGAAATTCAAAAACGTTTTTTTCTGATTTAGACAGACACAGATAACACTATATTTTTACAAAAGTTCCCAATTTACTTCTATAATCAAATTTGCTTTGTTCCCATGATATTCTTTGTTTAAGAGATACCTAGGTAGCATCCGGAGCGCTATATAGCAGGAAATAGTGCTGCCATCTAGTGCTTTTGCAAATGGATAACATTCTTGTAAAACTGCTGCAATATAGCGCTCCAGACACATGCACGCTCCTGAGCATACCTCCCTGCTTTTTAACAAAAGATACAAAAGAAACAAAAAAAATTGATAATAGAAGTCATTTAGAAAGTTGTTTAAAATGGCTGTCTGAATCATGAAAGAAAAATGTTGGATTTCATACCCCTTTAAAGATATCCACAATATTATGAGTTGAAAAGGACAGTAAAACACCTTGAGAATGTACTGAAGTGCCACAGTGATATATCACTAATAAAATGTGCCATAGGGAACTGTCACCAATATAAGGAACCACAGTGATATATCACTAGTAAAAAGTGCCATAGGGAACTGTCACCAATATAAGGAACCACAGTGATATATCACTAGTAAAATGTGCCATAGGGAACTGTCACCAGTATAAGGAACCACAGTGATATATCACTAGTAAAAAGTGCCATAGGGAACTGTCACCAATATAAGGAACCACAGTGATATATCACTAGTAAAAAGTGCCATAGGGAACTGTCACCAATATAAGGAACCACAGTGATATATCACTAGTAAAATGTGCCATAGGGAACTGTCACCAATATAAGGTACCACAGTGATATATCACTAGTAAAATGTGCCATAGGGAACTGTCACCAATATAAGGAACCACAGTGATATATCACTAGTAAAATGTGCCATAGGGAACTGTCACCAATATAAGGAACCACAGTGATATATCACTAGTAAAATGTGCCATAGGGAACTGTCACCAATATAAGGAACCACAGTGATATATCACTAGTAAAAAGTGCCATAGGGAACTGTCACCAGTATAAGGAACCACAGTGATATATCACTAGTAAAAAGTGCCATAGGGAACTGTCACCAATATAAGGAACCACAGTGATATATCACTAGTAAAATGTGCCATAGGGAACTGTCACCAATATAAGGAACCACAGTGATATATCACTAGTAAAAAGTGCCATAGGGAACTGTCACCAATATAAGGAACCACAGTGATATATCACTAGTAAAATGTGCCATAGGGAACTGTCACCAATATAAGGAACCACAGTGATATATCACTAGTAAAAAGTGCCATAGGGAACTGTCACCAATATAAGGAACCACAGTGATATATCACTAGTAAAATGTGCCATAGGGAACTGTCACCAATATAAGGAACCACAGTGATATATCACTAGTAAAAAGTGCCATAGGGAACTGTCACCAATATAAGGAACCACAGTGATATATCACTAGTAAAATGTGCCATAGGGAACTGTCACCAATATAAGGAACCACAGTGATATATCACTAGTAAAAAGTGCCATAGGGAACTGTCACCAGTATAAGGAACCACAGTGATATATCACTAGTAAAATGTGCCATAGGGAACTGTCACCAATATAAGGAACCACAGTGATATATCACTAGTAAAATGTGCCATAGGGAAGTGTCACCAATATAAGGAACCACAGTGATATATCACTAGTAAAAAGTGCCATAGGGAACTGTCACCAATATAAGGAACCACAGTGATATATCACTAGTAAAATGTGCCATAGGGAACTGTCACCAATATAAGGAACCACAGTGATATATCACTAGTAAAATGTGCCATAGGGAACTGTCACCAATATAAGGAACCACAGTGATATATCACTAGTAAAATGTGCCATAGGGAACTGTCACCAGTATAAGGAACCACAGTGATATATCACTAGTAAAAAGTGCCATAGGGAACTGTCACCAATACTAGGAACCACAGTGATATATCACTAGTAAAATGTGCCATAGGGAACTGTCACCAATATAAGGAACCACAGTGATATATCACTAGTAAAATGTGCCATAGGGAACTGTCACCAATATAAGGAACCACAGTGATATATCACTAGTAAAATGTGCCATAGGGAACTGTCACCAATATAAGGAACCACAGTGATATATCACTAGTAAAATGTGCCATAGGGAACTGTCACCAATATAAGGAACCACAGTGATATATCACTAGTAAAATGTGCCATAGGGAACTGTCACCAATATAAGGAACCACAGTGATATATCACTAGTAAAAAGTGCCATAGGGAACTGTCACCAATATAAGGAACCACAGTGATATATCACTAGTAAAAAGTGCCATAGGGAACTGTCACCAGTATAAGGAACCACAGTGATATATCACTAGAAAAAAGTGCCATAGGGAACTATCACCAGTATAAGGAACCACAGTGATATATCACAAGTAAAATGTGCCATAGGGAACTGTCACCAATATAAGGAACCACAGTGATATATCACTATTAAAAAGTGCCATAGGGAACTGTCACCAGTATAAGGAACCACAGTGATATATCACTAGTAAAAAGTGCCATAGGGAACTGTCACCAGTATAAGGAACCACAGTGATATATCACTAGTAAAAAGTGCCATAGGGAACTGTCACCAGTATAAGGAACCACAGTGATATATCACTAGTAAAAAGTGCCATAGGGAACTGTCACCAATATAAGGAACCACAGTGATATATCACTAGTAAAAAGTGCCATAGGGAACTGTCACCAATATAAGGAACCTCAGTGATATATCACTAGTAAAATGTGCCATAGGGAACTGTCACTAATATAAGGAACCACAGTGATATATCACTAGTAAAATGTGCCATAGGGAACTGTCACCAATATAAGGAACCACAGTGATATATCGCAAGTAAAATGTGCCATAGGGAACTGTCACCAATATAAGGAACCACAGTTATATATCACTAGTAAAAAGTGCCATAGGGAACTGTCACCAGCATAAGGAACCACAGTGATATATCACTAGTAAAAAGTGCCATAGGGAACTGTCACCAATATAAGGAACCACAGTGATATATCACTAGTAAAAAGTGCCATAGGGAACTGTCACCAATATAAGGAACCACAGTGATATATCACTAGTAAAATGTGCCATAGGGAACTGTCACTAATATAAGGAACCACAGTGATATATCACTAGTAAAATGTGCCATAGGGAACTGTCACCAATATAAGGAACCACAGTGATATATCGCAAGTAAAATGTGCCATAGGGAACTGTCACCAATATAAGGAACCACAGTTATATATCACTAGTAAAACGTGCCATAGGGAACTGTCACCAATATAAGGAACCACAGTGATATATCACTAGTAAAAAGTGCCATAGGGAACTGTCACCAGTATAAGGAACCACAGTGATATATCACTAGTAAAAAGTGCCATAGGGAACTGTCACCAGTATAAGGAACCACAGTGATATATCACTAGTAAAAAGTGCCATAGGGAACTGTCACCAGTATAAGGAACCACAGTGATATATCACTAGTAAAATGTGCCATAGGGAACTGTCACCAATATAAGGAACCACAGTGATATATCACTAGTAAAAAGTGCCATAGGGAACTGTCACCAGTATAAGAAACCACAGTGATATATCACTAGTAAAAAGTGCCATAGGGAACTGTCACCAGTATAAGGAACCACAGTGATATATCACTAGTAAAATGTGCCATAGGGAACTGTCACCAATATAAGGAACCACAGTGATGTATCACTAGTAAAATGTGCCATAGGGAACTGTCACCAATATAAGGAACCACAGTGATAGTATCACTAGTAAAAAGTGCCATAGGGAACTGTCACCAGTATAAGGAACCACAGTGATATATCACTAGTAAAAAGTGCCATAGGGAACTGTCACCAGTATAAGGAACCACAGTGATATATCACTAGTAAAATGTGCCATAGGGAACTGTCACCAATATAAGGAACCACAGTGATATATCACTAGTAAAAAGTGCCATAGGGAACTGTCACCAGTATAAGGAACCACAGTGATATATCACTAGTAAAATGTGCCATAGGGAACTGTCACCAGTATAAGGAACCACAGTGATATATCACTAGTAAAAAGTGCCATAGGGAACTGTCACCAGTATAAGGAACCACAGTGATATATCACTAGTAAAATGTGCCATAGGGAACTGTCACCAATATAAGGAACCACAGTGATGTATCACTAGTAAAATGTGCCATAGGGAACTGTCACCAATATAAGGAACCACAGTGATGTATCACTAGTAAAAAGTGCCATAGGGAACTGTCACCAGTATAAGGAACCACAGTGATATATCACTAGTAAAAAGTGCCATAGGGAACTGTCACCAGTATAAGGAACCACAGTGATATATCACTAGTAAAATGTGCCATAGGGAACTGTCACCAATATAAGGAACCACGGTGATATATCACTAGGAAAAAGTGCCATAGGGAACTGTCACCAGTATAAGGAACCACAGTGATATATCACTAGTAAAAAGTGCCATAGGGAACTGTCATCAGTATAAGGAACCACAGTGATATATCACTAGTAAAAAGTGCCATAGGGAACTGTCACCAGTATAAGGAACCACAGTGATATATCACTAGAAAAAAGTGCCATAGGGAACTATCACCAGTATAAGGAACCACAGTGATATATCACTAGTAAAATGTGCCATAGGGAACTGTCACCAATATAAGGAACCACAGTGATATATCACTAGTAAAATGTGCCATAGGGAACTGTCACCAGTATAAGGAACCACAGTGATATATCACTAGTAAAAAGTGCCATAGGGAACTGTCACCAGTATAAGGAACCACAGTGATATATCACTAGTAAAATGTGCCATAGGGAACTGTCACCAATATAAGGAACCACAGTGATATATCACTAGTAAAATGTGCCATAGGGAACTGTCACCAATATAAGGAACCACAGTGATATATCACTAGTAAAATGTGCCATAGGGAACTGTCACCAGTATAAGGAACCACAGTGATATATCACTAGTAAAATGTGCCATAGGGAACTGTCACCAATATAAGGAACCACAGTGATATATCACTAGTAAAATGTGCCATAGGGAACTGTCACCAATATAAGGAACCACAGTGATATATCACTAGTAAAATGTGCCATAGGGAACTGTCACCAGTATAAGGAAGCACAGTGATATATCACTAGTAAAAAGTGCCATAGGGAACTGTCACCAATACTAGGAACCACAGTGATATATCACTAGTAAAATGTGCCATAGGGAACTGTCACCAATATAAGGAACCACAGTGATATATCACTAGTAAAAAGTGCCATAGGGAACTGTCACCAATATAAGGAACCACAGTGATATATCACTAGTAAAATGTGCCATAGGGAACTGTCACCAATATAAGGAACCACAGTGATATATCACTAGAAAAAAGTGCCATTGGGAACTATCACCAGTATAAGGAACCACAGTGATATATCACTAGTAAAAAGTGCCATAGGGAACTGTCACCAGTATAAGGAACCACAGTGATATATCACTAGTAAAATGTGCCATAGGGAACTGTCACCAATATAAGGAACCACAGTGATATATCACTAGTAAAATGTGCCATAGGGAACTGTCACCAATATAAGGAACCACAGTGATATATCACTAGTAAAATGTGCCATAGGGAACTGTCACCAATATAAGGAACCACAGTGATATATCACTAGTAAAATGTGCCATAGGGAACTGTCACCAATATAAGGAACCACAGTGATATATCACTAGTAAAATGTGCCATAGGGAACTGTCACCAGTATAAGGAAGCACAGTGATATATCACTAGTAAAAAGTGCCATAGGGAACTGTCACCAATACTAGGAACCACAGTGATATATCACTAGTAAAATGTGCCATAGGGAACTGTCACCAATATAAGGAACCACAGTGATATATCACTAGTAAAATGTGCCATAGGGAACTGTCACCAATATAAGGAACCACAGTGATATATCACTAGTAAAATGTGCCATAGGGAACTGTCACCAATATAAGGAACCACAGTGATATATCACTAGTAAAATGTGCCATAGGGAACTGTCACCAATATAAGGAACCACAGTGATATATCACTAGTAAAAAGTGCCATAGGGAACTGTCACCAATATAAGGAACCACGGTGATATATCACTAGAAAAAAGTGCCATAGGGAACTATCACCAGTATAAGGAACCACAGTGATATATCACTAGTAAAATGTGCCATAGGGAACTGTCACCAATATAAGGAACCACAGTGATAGTATTGCCATAGGGACGTAAGAACCACAGTGATATATCACTAGTAGGCCATAGGGAACTGTCACCAATATAAGGAACCACAGTGATATATCACTAGTAAAATGTGCCATAGGGAACTGTCACCAATATAAGGAACCACAGTGATATATCACTAGAAAAAAGTGCCATAGGGAACTAGTCACCAGTATAAGGAACCACAGTGATATATCACTAGTAAAATGTGCCATAGGGAACTGTCACCAATATAAGGAACCACAGTGATATATCACTAGTAAAATCTGCCATAGGGAACTGTCACCAATATAAGGAACCACAGTGATATATCACTAGTAAAATGTGCCATAGGGAACTGTCACCAGTATAAGGAACCACAGTGATATATCACTAGTAAAAAGTGTCCATAGGGAACTGTCACCAGTATAAGGAACCACAGTGATATATCACTAGTAAAAAGTGCCATAGGGAACTGTCACCAGTATAAGGAACCACAGTGATATATCACTAGTAAAATGTGCCATAGGGAACTGTCACCAATATAAGGAACCACAGTGATATATCACTAGTAAAATGTGCCATAGGGAACTGTCACCAATATAAGGAACCACAGTGATATATCACTAGTAAAAAGTGCCATAGGGAACTGTCACCAGTATAAGGAACCACAGTGATATATCACTAGTAAAAAGTGCCATAGGGAACTGTCACCAGTATAAGGAACCACAGTGATATATCACTAGTAAAAAGTGCCATAGGGAACTGTCACCAGTATAAGGAACCACAGTGATATATCACTAGTAAAAAGTGCCATAGGGACTGTCACCAATATAAGGAACCACAGTGATATATCACTAGTAAAAAGTGCCATAGGGAACTGTCACCAATATAAGGAACCACAGTGATATATCACTAGTAAAATGTGCCATAGGGAACTGTCACCAATATAAGGAACCACAGTGATATATCACTAGTAAAATGTGCCATAGGGAACTGTCACCAATATAAGGAACCACAGTGATATATCGCAAGTAAAATGTGCCATAGGGAACTGTCACCAATATAAGGAACCACAGTGATATATCGCAAGTAAAATGTGCCATAGGGAACTGTCACCAATATAAGGAACCACAGTGATATATCACTAGTAAAACGTGCCATAGGGAACTGTCACCAATATAAGGAACCACAGTGATATATCACTAGTAATATGTGCCATAGGGAACTGTCACCAATATAAGGAACCAAAGTGATATATCACTAGTAAAAAGTGCCATAGGGAACTGTCACCAGTATAAGGAACCACAGTGATTTATCACTAGTAAAAAGTGCCATAGGGAACTGTCACCAGTATAAGGAACCACAGTGATATATCACTAGTAAAATGTGCCATAGGGAACTGTCACCAATATAAGGAACCACAGTGATATATCACTAGTAAAATGTGCCATAGGGAACTGTCACCAATATAAGGAACCACAGTGATATATCACTAGTAAAAAGTGCCATAGGGAACTGTCACCAGTATAAGGAACCACAGTGATGTATCACTAGTAAAAAGTGCCATAGGGAACTGTCACCAGTATAAGGAACCACAGTCACCAATATAAGGAACCACAGTGATGTATCACTAGTAAAAAGTGCCATAGGGAACTGTCACCAGTATAAGGAACCACAGTGATATATCACTAGTAAAAAGTGCCATAGGGAACTGTCACCAGTATAAGGAACCACAGTGATATATCACTAGTAAAATGTGCCATAGGGAACTGTCACCAATATAAGGAACCACAGTGATATATCACTAGTAAAATGTGCCATAGGGAACTGTCACCAATATAAGGAACCACAGTGATATATCACAAGTAAAAAGTGCCATAGGGAACTGTCACCAATATAAGGAACCACAGTGATATATCACTAGTAAAATGTGCCATAGGGAACTGTCACCAATATAAGGAACCACAGTGATATATCACTAGTAAAAAGTGCCATAGGGAACTGTCACCAGTATAAGGAACCACAGTGATATATCACTAGTAAAATGTGCCATAGGGAACTGTCACCAATATAAGGAACCACAGTGATGTATCACTAGTAAAATGTGCCATAGGGAACTGTCACCAATATAAGGAACCACAGTGATGTATCACTAGTAAAAAGTGCCATAGGGAACTGTCACCAGTATAAGGAACCACAGTGATATATCACTAGTAAAAAGTGCCATAGGGAACTATCACCAGTATAAGGAACCACAGTGATATATCACTAGTAAAATGTGCCATAGGGAACTGTCACCAATATAAGGAACCACAGTGATATATCACTAGGAAAAAGTGCCATAGGGAACTGTCACCAGTATAAGGAACCACAGTGATATATCACTAGTAAAAAGTGCCATAGGGAACTGTCATCAGTATAAGGAACCACAGTGATATATCACTAGTAAAAAGTGCCATAGGGAACTGTCACCAGTATAAGGAACCACAGTGATATATCACTAGAAAAAAGTGCCATAGGGAACTATCACCAGTATAAGGAACCACAGTGATATATCACTAGTAAAATGTGCCATAGGGAACTGTCACCAATATAAGGAACCACAGTGATATATCACTAGTAAAATGTGCCATAGGGAACTGTCACCAGTATAAGGAACCACAGTGATATATCACTAGTAAAAAGTGCCATAGGGAACTGTCACCAGTATAAGGAACCACAGTGATATATCACTAGTAAAATGTGCCATAGGGAACTGTCACCAATATAAGGAACCACAGTGATATATCACTAGTAAAATGTGCCATAGGGAACTGTCACCAATATAAGGAACCACAGTGATATATCATTAGTAAAAAGTGCCATAGGGAACTGTCACCAATATAAGGAACCACAGTGATATATCACTAGTAAAATGTGCCATAGGGAACTGTCACCAATATAAGGAACCACAGTGATATATCACTAGTAAAATGTGCCATAGGGAACTGTCACCAATATAAGGAACCACAGTGATATATCACTAGTAAAATGTGCCATAGGGAACTGTCACCAATATAAGGAACCACAGTGATATATCACTAGTAAAATGTGCCATAGGGAACTGTCACCAGTATAAGGAAGCACAGTGATATATCACTAGTAAAAAGTGCCATAGGGAACTGTCACCAATACTAGGAACCACAGTGATATATCACTAGTAAAATGTGCCATAGGGAACTGTCACCAATATAAGGAACCACAGTGATATATCACTAGTAAAATGTGCCATAGGGAACTGTCACCAATATAAGGAACCACAGTGATATATCACTAGTAAAATGTGCCATAGGGAACAGTCACCAATATAAGGAACCACAGTGATATATCACTAGTAAAATGTGCCATAGGGAACTGTCACCAATATAAGGAACCACAGTGATATATCACTAGTAAAAAGTGCCATAGGGAACTGTCACCAATATAAGGAACCACAGTGATATATCACTAGAAAAAGTGCCATAGGGAACTATCACCAGTATAAGGAACCACAGTGATATATCACTAGTAAAAAGTGCCATAGGGAACTGTCACCAATATAAGGAACCACAGTGATATATCACTAGTAAAATGTGCCATAGGGAACTGTCACCAATATAAGGAACCACAGTGATATATCACTAGAAAAAAGTGCCATAGGGAACTATCACCAGTATAAGGAACCACAGTGATATATCACTAGTAAAATGTGCCATAGGGAACTGTCACCAATATAAGGAACCACAGTGATATATCACTAGTAAAATGTGCCATAGGGAACTGTCACCAATATAAGGAACCACAGTGATATATCACTAGTAAAATGTGCCATAGGGAACTGTCACCAATATAAGGAACCACAGTGATATATCACTAGTAAAAAGTGCCATAGGGAACTGTCACCAGTATAAGGAACCACAGTGATATATCACTAGTAAAAAGTGCCATAGGGACTGTCACCAATATAAGGAACCACAGTGATATATCACTAGTAAAAAGTGCCATAGGGAACTGTCACCAATATAAGGAACCACAGTGATATATCACTAGTAAAATGTGCCATAGGGAACTGTCACCAATATAAGGAACCACAGTGATATATCACTAGTAAAATGTGCCATAGGGAACTGTCACCAATATAAGGAACCACAGTGATATATCGCAAGTAACATGTGCCATAGGGAACTGTCACCAATATAAGGAACCACAGTGATATATCACTAGTAAAACGTGCCATAGGGAACTGTCACCAATATAAGGAACCACAGTGATATATCACTAGTAATATGTGCCATAGGGAACTGTCACCAATATAAGGAACCAAAGTGATATATCACTAGTAAAAAGTGCCATAGGGAACTGTCACCAGTATAAGGAACCACAGTGATATATCACTAGTAAAAAGTGCCATAGGGAACTGTCACCAGTATAAGGAACCACAGTGATATATCACTAGTAAAATGTGCCATAGGGAACTGTCACCAATATAAGGAACCACAGTGATATATCACTAGTAAAATGTGCCATAGGGAACTGTCACCAATATAAGGAACCACAGTGATATATCACTAGTAAAAAGTGCCATAGGGAACTGTCACCAGTATAAGGAACCACAGTGATGTATCACTAGTAAAAAGTGCCATAGGGAACTGTCACCAGTATAAGGAACCACAGTCACCAATATAAGGAACCACAGTGATGTATCACTAGTAAAAAGTGCCATAGGGAACTGTCACCAGTATAAGGAACCACAGTGATATATCACTAGTAAAAAGTGCCATAGGGAACTGTCACCAGTATAAGGAACCACAGTGATATATCACTAGTAAAATGTGCCATAGGGAACTGTCACCAATATAAGGAACCACAGTGATATATCACTAGTAAAATGTGCCATAGGGAACTGTCACCAATATAAGGAACCACAGTGATATATCACAAGTAAAAAGTGCCATAGGGAACTGTCACCAATATAAGGAACCACAGTGATATATCACTAGTAAAATGTGCCATAGGGAACTGTCACCAATATAAGGAACCACAGTGATATATCACTAGTAAAAAGTGCCATAGGGAACTGTCACCAGTATAAGGAACCACAGTGATATATCACTAGTAAAAAGTGCCATAGGGAACTGTCACCAGTATAAGGAACCACAGTGATATATCACTAGTAAAAAGTACCATAGGGAACTGTCACCAGTATAAGGAACCACAGTGATATATCACTAGTAAAAAGTGCCATAGGGAACTGTCACCAGTATAAGGAACCACAGTGATATATCACTAGTAAAAAGTGCCATAGGGAACTGTCACCAGTATAAGGAACCACAGTGATATATCACTAGTAAAAAGTGCCATAGGGAACTGTCACCAGTATAAGGAACCACAGTGATATATCACTAGTAAAATGTGCCATAGGGAACTGTCACCAATATAAGGAACCACAGTGATATATCACTAGTAAAAAGTGCCATAGGGAACTGTCACCAATATAAGGAACCACAGTGATGTATCACTAGTAAAAAGTGCCATAGGGAACTGTCACCAGTATAAGGAACCACAGTGATATATCACTAGTAAAAAGTGCCATAGGGAACTGTCACCAGTATAAGGAACCACAGTGATATATCACTAGTAAAAAGTGCCATAGGGAACTGTCACCAGTATAAGGAACCACAGTGATATATCACTAGTAAAATGTGCCATAGGGAACTGTCACCAATATAAGGAACCACAGTGATATATCACTAGTAAAACGTGCCATAGGGAACTGTCACTAATAAAAGGTACCACAGTGATATATCACTAGTGAAACGTGCCATAGGGAACTGTCACTAATAAAAGTTACCACAGTGATATATCACTAGTAAAATGTGCCATAGGGAACTATCACTAATAAAAGGTACCTCAATGATATATCACTAGTAAAACGTGCCATAGGGAACTATCACTAATAAAAGGTACCACAGTGATATATCACTAGTAAAATGTGCCATAGGGAACTATCACTAATAAAAGGTACCACAATGATATCACTAGTAAAACGTGCCATAGGGAACTATCACTAATAAAAGGTACCACAGTGATGTATCACTAGTAAAACATGCCATAGGGAACTATCACTATTAAAAGGTACCACAGTGATGTATCACTAGTAAAATGTGCCATAGGGAGCTATCACTAATAAAAGGTACCACAGTGATGTATCACTAGTAAAACGTGCCATAGGGAAATATCAATGATAAAAGGTACCACAGTGATGTATCACTAAAAAGTGCCCTAGGGAACTGTCACTAATAAAAGGTACCACAGTGTTGTATCACTAGTAAAACGTGCCATAGGGAACTGTCACTAATAAAAGGTACCACAGTGATATATCACTAGTAAAATGTGCCATAGGGAACTATCACTAATAAAAGGTACCACAGTGATATATCACTAGTATAACGTGCCATAGGGAACTGTCACTAATAAAAGGTACCACAGTGATGTATCACTAGTAAAATGTGCCATAGGGAACTATCACTAATAAAAGGTACCACAGTGATATATCACTAGTAAAACGTGCCATAGGGAACTATCACTAATAAAAGGTACCACAGTGATATATCACTAGTAAAATGTGCCATAGGGAACTATCACTAATAAAAGGTACCACAATGATATATCACTAGTAAAACGTGCCATAGGGAACTATCACTAATAAAAGGTACCACAGTGATGTATCACTAGTAAAACGTGCCATAGGGAACTATCACTAATAAAAGGTACCACAGTGATGTATCACTAGTAAAACGTGCCATAGGGAACTATCACTATTAAAAGGTACCACAGTGATGTATCACTAGTAAAAAGTGCCATAGGGAGCTATCACTAATAAAAGGTACCACAGTGATGTATCACTAGTAAAACGTGCCATAGGGAAATATCAATATTAAAAGGTAACACAGTGATGTATCACTAAAAAGTGCCCTAGGGAACTATCACTAATAAAAGGTACCACAGTGTTGTATCACTAGTAAAACGTGCCATAGGGAACTGTCACTAATAAAAGGTACCACAGTGATATATCACTAGTAAAATGTGCCATAGGGAACTATCACTAATAAAAGGTACCACAGTGATATATCACTAGTAAAACGTGCCATAGGGAACTGTCACTAATAAAAGGTACCACAGTGATGTATCACTAGAAAAACATGCCATAGGGAACTGTCACTAATAAAAGGTACCACAGTGATATATCACTAGTAAAACATGCCATAGGGAACTGTGACTAATAAAAGGTACCACAGTGATATATCACTAGTAAAACGTGCCATAGGGAACTGTGACTAATAAAAGGTACCACAGTGATATATCACTAGTAAAACGTGCCATAGGGAACTGTGACTAATAAAAGGTACCACAGTGATATATCACTAGTAAAACGTGCCATAGGGAACTGTCACTAATAAAAGGTACCACAGTGATGTATCACTAGTAAAACATGCCATAGGGAACTATCACCATTAAAAGGTACCACAGTGATGTATCACTAGTAAAACGTGCCATAGGGAGCTATCACTAATAAAAGGTACCACAGTGATGTATCACTAGTAAAACGTGCCATAGGCAACTATCACTAATAAAAGGTACCACAGTGATATATCACTAGTAAAATGTGCCATAGGCAACTATCACTAATAAAAGGTACCACAGTGATGTATCACTAGTAAAATGTGCCATAGGGAACTGTGACTAATAAAAGGTACCACAGTGATATATCACTAGTAAAACGTGCCATAGGCAACTATCACTAATAAAAGGTACCACAGTGATATATCACTAGTAAAACGTGCCATAGGGAACTGTGACTAATAAAAGGTACCACAGTGATATATCACTAGTGAAACGTGCCATAGGGAACTGTGACTAATAAAAGGTACCACAGTGATATATCACTAGTGAAACGTGCCATAGGGAACTGTCACTAATAAAAGGTACCACAGTGATATATCACTAGTGAAACGTGCCATAGGGAACTGTCACTAATAAAAGGTACTACAGTGATATATCACTAGTAAAATGTGCCATAGGGAACTGTCACTAATAAAAGGTACCACAGTGAATTGAGCCAGGTTAAATGTACCATAGGCAGTGACATGAAGCAAGTAAACTGTGCTGTCAGTATTAGTAGCAGAAATAGTAAGGTTCAGATCACTAGTTTGGCCTTGTGTGAAATACTGTGCACAGTTCTGTAGATAGGGTTGCCAGGTGCCCAGTATTCAGCCGGACAGTCAAATATTTAATCTTCACCAAAATACTGGACACCTAAATGTCTAGTTTTTTAAAGGTGCATGAAACCAACATTTTTCTTTCATGATTCAGAAAGAGAATTAATTTTAATTACTTTCAAATTTAATTCTATTATCAAATGTTCTCTGTGTTTATGTTATCCTTTGTTAAAAAGCAGGAAGGTAAGTTTGGGAGTGTGCATGTGTCTGTAGTACTATATAGCAGCAGTTATGTAACAATGTTATACATTAGCAAGAGCACTAGATGGCAGCAGTTTTATAACAATGTTAAACATTAGCAAGAGCACTAGATTGCAGCAGTTATATAACAATGTTATACATTAGCAAGAGCACTAGATGGCAGCAGTTTTATAATAATCTTATACATTAGCAAGAGCACTAGATGGCAGCAGTTTTATAACAATGTTATACATTAGCAAGAGCACTAGATGGCAGCAGTTATATAATAATGTTATACATTAGCAAGAGCACTAGATGGCAGCAGTTATGTAACAATGTTATACATTAGCAAGAGCACTAGATGGCAGCAGTTTTATAATAATGTTATACATTAGCAGGAGCACTAGATGGCAGCAGTTATATAATACTGTTATACATTAGCATGAGAACTAGATGGCAGCAGTTTTATAACAATGTTATACATTAGCAAGAGCACTAGATGGCAGCAGTTATATAACAATGTTATACATTAGCAAGAGCGCTAGATGGCAGCAGTTATGTAACAATGTTATACATTAGCAAGAGCACTAGATGGCAGCAGTTATATAATAATGTTATACATTAGCAACAGCACTAGATGGCAGCAGTTTTATAACAATGTTATACATTAGCGAGAGCACTAGATGGCAGCAGTTTTATAATAATGTTATACATTAGCAAGAGCACTAGATGGCAGCAGATTTATAATAATGTTATACATTAGCAAGAGCACTAGATGGCAGCATTTTTATAATAATGTTATACATTAGCAAGAGCACTAGATGGCAGCAGTTTTATAATAAGTTTATACATTAGCAAGAGCACTATATGGCAGCATTTTTATAATAATATATATCAGCAAGAGCACTAGATGGCAGCAGTTTTATAATAATGTTATACATTAGCAAGAGTACTAGATGGCAGCAGTTTTATAATAATGTTATACATTAGCTAGATCACTAGATGGCATCAGTTTTATAATAATGTTATACATCAGCAAGAGCACTAGATGGCAGCAGTTTTATAATAATGTTATACATTAGCAAGAGCACTAGATGGCAGCAGTTTTATAATAATGTTATACACTAGCTAGATCACTAGATGGCATCAGTTTTATAATAATGTTATACATCAGCAAGAGCACTAGATGGCAGCAGTTTTATAATAATGTTATACATTAGCTAGATCACTAGATGGCATCAGTTTTATAATAATGTTATACATCAGCAAGAGCACTAGATGGCAGCAGTTTTATAATAATGTTATACATTAGCAAGAGCACTATATGGTAGCAGTTTTTTTAACAATGTTATACATTAGCAAGAGCACTATATGGAGGTAGTTTTGTAACAATGCTATACATTAGCAAGAGCACAATATGGCAGCAATTTTATAACAATGTTATACATTAGCAGGAGCCCTAGATGGCAGAAGTTTTATAATAATGTTATACATTAGCAGGAGCACTAGATGGCAGCAGTTATATAATAATGTTATACATTAGCAGGAGCACTCGATGGCAGTAGTTTTATAACAATGTTATACATTAGCAAGAGCACTAGATGGCAGCAGTTTTATAACAACGTGATACATTAGCAAGACCACTAGATGGCAGCATTTTTATAACAATGTTATACATTAGCAAGAGCACTAGATGGCAGTAGTTTTATAACAATGTTATACATTAGCAATAGCACTAGATGGCAGCAGTTTTATAATAATGTTATACATTAGCAAGAGCAGTAGATGGCAGCAGTTTTATAACAATGTTATACATTAGCAAAAGCACTATATGGCATCAGTTTTATACATTAGCAAGAGCATTAGATGGCGGCACTATTTCCTGTCATGTAGTGCTGCAGGATACCTACCTATCTAGATATCTCTTCAACAAAAAATAACATGAGAACAAAGTAAATTTGATAATAGAAGTAAATTGGAAACTTTTTAAAAATGGTTTGTTCTGTCTAAATCATGAAAGAAAAATGTTGAGTTTCATGTCCCTTCAAAGTCTCTGAGTGTTAGTTAAGTGTAAAAGGCCTCCAATGCCTCAACGCATTACAAATAAGTAGCAGAAAGAAAAGTGCAGTCAAGGGGGTAAAATGATTGCTCAGTTGTGAAAAATATGCATGGTCAATCAGGAGTGGTGGCTTAGGTAGAGCTTGTGAGAGGTTATTGTGTGACCCCAGCCATCGTGCACAGTCTTTGACTGATTGTTCAGTATTTTTGTGGAGGGACAGCTGACAACTTTATCTGTAGACCATATCTCCAGATGGCTTTAAATAAACTAGAAACTGTCCAAAGGACGCTAATAAATGGTACATGGTCTAAAATATAAAACAAACACTCTAGGATCTAATTATTTATAGTTTAGAGGAGAGAAGGGAAGAGGTGACATGATAGAAACCTTCAAATACATCAAGGGACTTAATAAAGTACAAGCTGAAAGCATTTTCCACAACAACAAAAAAGGATACCAAAACAAGGGGTTACAATCTTAACTTTCTTGATTCAGATTTTAGTTTTATCATCAAATTTGCTTTGTTTTCTTTGTATTCTTAGTTGAAAGCTAAACCTAGGTAGGCTCATATGATAATTTCTAAGCCCTTGAAGGCTGCCTCTTATGTTGTTCACAGTTAGACAGTGCTAGTTAATTGCAATATAAAGAACATTGTGCTCACTCCCGTGGAATTATTTATGAGTCAGCACTGATTGGCTAAAACAAAAGTCTGTCAAAAGAACTGAGATAAGGACAGTCAGCATAGGGTTAGATACAAGGTAATCACAAAGGTAAAAAGTGAATTAATATAACTGTGCTGGTTATGCAAAACTGGGGAATGGGTAATCAAGGGACTATCTATCTTTTAAACAATAACAATTCTGGTGTATTCTGTCCTTTTACATTAGAGGGTGGCAGATTTAGGAGAAATGTGAGGAAGCAGTCTTTTACAGAAAGGGTGGTGGATTCATGGAACAAACTTCCAATAGAGGTGGTAAACACAGGGACTAAACAAATTAAAAACTGACTGGGACATGCATAAGGCTATCCTAAGAAAACAGTAACATGTAATAGATTTATAAAAAAATATATATATATATATATATATATATATATATATATATATATATATATATATATATATAAATAATATTCGGGGGGGGGGGGGGATACCATATCAATAACATTTATGTGTTGCAGCTGGGATTACTACAATACAGCTGTTGTATAAAATAATATCCTGCATTATATCTAACATATCACTTCTCTCACGACAGGTAACCACAGCCCAGTGTCCACGAAAAGTGAGAAACCAAAGATGGATAAATGTTTAGTCTCGTGAAGTGCAAAGGGGGGGGGGGCATCGCTGGAATAAACCTGACATTGTACAGACAATATTTATTTAAAACAAAAAAAGCACAAAAAATACTTTAAGGTAACAAATACTTACGGATGCTGTGAAGAACAGAAATCTCCAGACAGACTATATTTTTTAATAAAAAAATAAATCGTATGCACAATTTCTTCCAGTTTCAGGAAAATTCAGAGAAAATGAGCTGGTCCGCTTTGTCATCAGATAGTTTGTTAATATTATAAATATATATATATTTTAGATATCCGCTTTAAAGAAGAAATGATACCACTTAACCGTTTGGTTGCCATAGAAGCCTGCAACATGTTGCTGGATAATGTGTTGTATCCCTCTCCAGCAATTGAAGCCAGGGTTAAAGGCTGTTTCGAAGCATTTTCTTCTTTGCTTTTTTTCTTGCACTGTATCTTCCGTTTTGAAAGAGACATTAAACTCAGAATGAAACTCCTCATAAAATAAAACCGTTAATTATGTCTTTGAAAACGTTTGCAATGAAATTTATTTATTTAATTTGCCTATATTTCTTTGTAATTTAAATATAAACATTGTGGTGTTTCCATTACCACAGAGAGGCTGGATTTGTTTTCCTTTAAGATTCCTAACACCGACCCTACAACATGCTACACAGTGACTGCTTGAAAAGTTCAGTATCTCATGTATATCTGTTGCTAATCAGCTGCAGCAGAGTAGGTATAATGAACATATTCAGAAGGCTTTTCAAGGTGGGAGTCTTTAAACTGCAAAACAATGCAAATTTTGTTAACAAAATGAGAGTTTAAATGCTTATAGAACATTATTTTGTAATCAGATCTTTTGTAAAATGCAGTGATTAGCTGCTCATTTATACTGTGCGGATATAAAACTTACTTTACAGGGACAGTAATAAAATTGCAAAATCCTTTAATTATTTATTCCCCCCCCCCCCATTTCAAATTCTGAAAAATAGTGGGTTTTCTAGTTCTGAGAATTAGAAGTGCACAATGTAGACCCTCAATAGGATTTAAACATTAAAACATAAAAAATGTTTTAAAAGATATGAGGTCTCAGGTTTTAGAAAACTAAAGGACTGCAAAGGGCTTTAACATAGAGATACAAACATACACAACACGTCTAAATATGTATATGTGTGTATATTCACAATTGTGTGTACATGTCTATTTATATGTGTATTTATGTATTTACAGACAAATATACACATATAAGCACATACAAACATATGTACATATATATAGATATATACAGTACATGTCTAATAATGTATATGTATTTACAGACAAATATGCACATATAAACACATACAAACATATGTACACACACACACACACACATATATATATATATATATATATATATATACAGTAGTAGATCAGCACTCACCATCACCTCCAAACACTGCGTGCTCTGCCAAAAACAGAATAGACCGGTATGCTGAACAGGACTCAGCAAAGATCCCAACTGCCCAATACATAAAGCAGGCACCACAGATTGTTCCTAACACCGTTATTGTGTCAAGCACATAACGTTTCGGCCCCCCACAGAGGCCTTGGTCACATGAATAGTAATACACACACAACGTATAACAACACACCCCTACACGTTATGTGTTTGACACAATAAAGGTGTTTGGAACAATCTGTGGTGCCTTCTTATGTGTTGGGCAGTTGGGATCTTTGCCGAGTCCTGTTCAGCATACCGGTATATATATATATATGTGCACTGGATCCTTTGCAATCAAGTAGATGAAAACATGTAAAATCATATTTATGCAATATTCATTTTTAATAAAGTGTTATACTGTGTATTTACTGTAATTATTTCCCATTCAAATGTTCTTCACATAGCAGAAGAAATTCTATGTATTTTTTAAATAGATATTCCTATATATATATATTTAGAAATATGTATTAATGAATAAATAGAACATACCTTGCTATGTGAAGAACATTGGAATGTGACATACTTATATAATATAATATTTTCATCTCGTATTAGCGCACTTGAGACTATGCAATCGGGTTTGCGAACGAGTAGAATTGTTAGTTTTTTCCACTTTCTTGCTTCATTACCTTCTATGGGGGAATACGTTAAAGTGGTCAGGTCACTATATTATCACTTTGGCTTTTTGTGTGCGCAGGGTAAGCCTTTGTGGGAAAACATTTAATTTTCAACTTGTAATGCGCTTGCACGAAGGAGCGGAAGCAATAATTAGCGCTCCACTTGTAATCTACCTAAGTACAGTGGTTACCTGTGTCCCTCTCCAAATAAGCCAGGAGTTAGGCCACTAAAAATAATTACAGAAAGAAGGATGTTAATGTATTTAGTAAGTTTTCACACTCAACTAGTATGTTTATTGCAGGACAACACCTTGTAATTACAACGTGATAACTGTCCTTTTGAGAGAAGGTCACAATTTCACTTAGGCTACCACATAGCTCATAATTCCAGACATCAGAAAGTATCTTCCTGAAAAAGTGTGTGAAACAGACGGAGGTCTGTACGGGAGCTCTGGCTGCTGTTGCTCTCACAGCTCTCCAGAACTTTATAAAAGTAGCTGCTCACTTCCCAACTAGCTCAGCACTAACATGAATGGAGTTGAAGGGGGCTATAGAGAGGTAGTGTGTGTTATATTGAGAGAAGAGAGGAGGGGGGCTCTACAGAAGTAGTGTGTGTTATATTGAGAGAGAAGGGGGCTCTATAGAGGTAGTGTGTGTTATATTGAGAGAGAAGGGGGCTCTATAGAGGTAGTGTGTGTTATATTGAGAGAGAAGGGGGCTCTATAGAATTAGTGTGTGTTATATTGAGAGAGGAGAGGGTTCTATAGAGGTAGTGTGTGTTATATTGAGAGAGAAGGGGGCTCTATAGAGGTAGTGTGTGTTATATTGAGAGAGAAGGGGGCTCTATAGAAGTAGTGTGTGTTATATTGAGAGAGGAGGGGGCTCTATATAAGTAGTGTGTGTTATATTGAGAGAGAAGGGGGCTCTATAGAGGTAGTGTGTGTTATATTGAGAGAGGAGAGGGCTCTATAGAGGTAGTGTGTGTTATATTGAGAGAGAAGGGGGCTCTATAGAAGTAGTGTGTGTTATATTGAGAGAGAAGGGGGCTCTATAGAGGTAGTGTGTGTTATATTGAGAGAGGAGAGGGCTCTATAGTGGTAGTGTGTGTTATATTGAGAGAGGAGAGGGCTCTATAGAAGTAGTGTGTATTATATTGAGAGAGTAGGGGCTCTATAGAAGTAGTGTGTATTATATTGAGAGAGGAGGGGCTCTAAAGAAGTAGTGTGTGTTATATTGAGAGAGGAGAGGGCTCTATAGAAGTAGTGTGTATTATATTGAGAGAGGAGAGGGCTCTATAGAAGTAGAGTGTGTTATATTGAGAGATGAGGGTGCTCTATAGAAGTAGTGTGTGTTATATTTAGAGAGGAGAGGGCTCTATAGAAGTAGTGTGTGTTATATTGAGAGAGGAGAGGGCTCTATAGAAGTAGTGTGTGTTATATTGAGAGAGGAGAGGGCTCTATAGAAGTAGTGTGTGTTATATTGAGAGAGAAGGGGGCTCTATAGAAGTAGTGTGTGTTATACTGAGAGAGGAGGGGGCTCTATAGAAGTAGTGTGTGTTATATTGAGAGAGGAGAGGAGGGGGGCTCTATAGAAGTAGTGTGTGTTATATTGAGAGAGGAGAGGGCTCTATAGAAGCAGTGTGTGTTATATTGAGAGAGGAGGGGCTCTATAGAAGTAATGTGTGTTATATTCAGAGAGAGGAGAGGGTTCTATAGAATTAGTGTGTGTTATATTGAGAGAGGAGGGGGCTCTATAGAAGTAGTGTGTGTTATATTGAGAGAGGAGGGGGCTCTATAGAAGTAGTGTGTGTTATATTGAGAGAGAGAAGGGGGCTCTATAGAAGTAGTGTGTGTTATATTGAGAGAGGAGAGGGCTCCATAGAAGTAGTGTGTGTTATATTGAGAGATAGAAGGGGGCTCTATAGAAGTAGTGTGTATTTTATTGAAAGAGGAGAGGGCTCCATAGAAGTAGTGTGTGTTATATTGAGAGATAGAAGGGGGCTCTATAGAAGTAGTGTGTGTTTTATTGAAAGAGGAGAGGGCTCTATAGAAGCAGTGTGTGTTATATTGAGAGATGAGGGTAGTCTATAGAAGTAGTGTGTGTTATATTGAGAGAGGAGAGGGCTCTATTGAAGTAGTGTGTGTTATATTGAAAGAGGAGAGGGTTCTATAGAAGTAGTGTGTGTTATATTGAGAGATGAGGGTACTCTATAGAAGTAGTGTGTGTTATATTGAGAGATGAGGGTACTCTATAGAAGTAGTGTGTGTTATATTGAGAGAGGAGAGGGCTCTATAGAAGTAGTGTGTGTTATATTGAGAGAGGAGAGGAGCGGGGCTCTATAGAAGTAGTGCTTGTTATATTAAGAGAGGAGAGGAAGGGGGCTCTATAGAGGTAGTGTGTGTTATATTGAGAGAGGAGAGGGCTCTATAGAAGTAGTGTGTGTTATATTGAGAGAGGAGGGGGCTCTATAGAAGTAGTGTGTATTATATTGAGAGAGGAGAGGGATCTATAGAAGTAGTGTGTGTTATATTGAGAGAGGAGGGGGCTCTATAGAAGTAGTGTGTGTTATATTGAGAGAGGAGAGGGCTCTATAGAAGTAGTGTGTATTATATTGAGAGAGGAGAGGGCTCTATAGAAGTAGAGTGTGTTATATTGAGAGAGGAGAGGGCTCTATAGAAGTAGTGTGTGTTATATTGAGAGAGGAGAGGGCTCTATAGAAGTAGTGTGTGTTATATTGAGAGAGGAGGGGGCTTTATAGAAGTAGTGTGTGTTATATTGAGAGAGGAGAGGGCTCTATAGAAGTAGTGTGTGTTATATTGAGAGAGGAGAGGGCTCTATAGAAGTAGTATGTGTTATATTGAGAGAGAAGGGGGCTTTATAGAGGTAGTGTGTGTTATATTGAGAGAGAAGGGGGTTCTATAGAAGTGGTGTGTGTTATATTGAGAGATGAGGGTGCTCTATAGAGGTAGTGTGTGTTATATTGAGAGAGGAGAGGGCTCTATAGAAGTAGTGTGTGTTATATTGAGAGAGGAGAGGGCTCTATAGAAGTAGTGTGTGTTATATTGAGAGAGGAGAGGGCTCTATAGAAGAAGTGTGTGTTATATTGAGAGAGTAGGGGCTCTATAGAAGTAGTGTGTGTTATATTGAGAGAGGAGGGGCTCTATAGAAGTAGTGTGTGTTATATTGAGAGAGGAGAGGGCTCTATAGAAGTAGTGTGTGTTATATTGAGAGAGGAGAGGGCTCTATAGAAGTAGTGTGTGTTATATTGAGAGAGGAGGAGGCTCTATAGAAGTAGTGTGTTTTATATTGAGAGAGGAGAGGGCTCTATAGAAGTAGTGTGTGTTATATTGAGAGATTAGGGGCTCTATAGAAGTAGTGTGTGTTATATTGAGAGAGGAGGGGCTCTATAGAAGTAGTGTGTGTTATATTGAGAGAGGAGAGGGCTCTATAGAAGTAGTGTGTGTTATATTGAGAGAGGAGAGGGCTCTATAGAAGTAGTGTGTGTTATATTGAGAGAGGAGGAGGCTCTATAGAAGTAGTGTGTGTTATATTGAGAGAGAAGGGGGCTCTATAGAAGTAGTGTGTGTTATATTGAGAGAGGAGAGGGCTCTATAGAAGTAGTGTGTGTTATATTGAGAGAGGAGAGGGCTCTATAGAAGTAGTGTGTGTTATATTGAGAGAGTAGGGGCTCTATAGAAGTGGTGTGTGTTATATTGAGAGAGGAGGGGGGCTTTATACAAGTAGTGTGTGTTATATTGAGAGAGGAGGGGGGCTTTATACAAGTAGTGTGTGTTATATTGAGAGAGGAGAGGGCTCTATAGAAGTAGTGTGTGTTATATTGAGAGAGGAGAGGGCTCCATAGAAGTAGTGTGTGTTATATTGAGAGATAGAAGGGGGCTCTATAGAAGTAGTGTGTGTTTTATTGAAAGAGGAGAGGGCTCTATAGAAGCAGTGTGTGTTATATTGAGAGATGAGGGTAGTCTATAGAAGTAGTGTGTGTTATATTGAGAGAGGAGAGGGCTCTATAGAAGTAGTGTGTGTTATATTGAAAGAGGAGAGGGTTCTATAGAAGTAGTGTGTGTTATATTGAGAGATGAGGGTACTCTATAGAAGTAGTGTGTGTTATATTGAGAGATGAGGGTACTCTATAGAAGTAGTGTGTGTTATATTGAGAGAGGAGAGGGCTCTATAGAAGTAGTGTGTGTTATATTGAGAGAGGAGAGGAGCGGGGCTCTATAGAAGTAGTGCTTGTTATATTAAGAGAGGAGAGGAAGGGGGCTCTATAGAGGTAGTGTGTGTTATATTGAGAGAGGAGAGGGCTCTATAGAAGTAGTGTGTGTTATATTGAGAGAGGAGGGGGCTCTATAGAAGTAGTGTGTATTATATTGAGAGAGGAGAGGGATCTATAGAAGTAGTGTGTGTTATATTGAGAGAGGAGGGGGCTCTATAGAAGTAGTGTGTGTTATATTGAGAGAGGAGAGGGCTCTATAGAAGTAGTGTGTATTATATTGAGAGAGGAGAGGGCTCTATAGAAGTAGAGTGTGTTATATTGAGAGAGGAGAGGGCTCTATAGAAGTAGTGTGTGTTATATTGAGAGAGGAGAGGGCTCTATAGAAGTAGTGTGTGTTATATTGAGAGAGGAGGGGGCTTTATAGAAGTAGTGTGTGTTATATTGAGAGAGGAGAGGGCTCTATAGAAGTAGTGTGTGTTATATTGAGAGAGGAGAGGGCTCTATAGAAGTAGTATGTGTTATATTGAGAGAGAAGGGGGCTTTATAGAGGTAGTGTGTGTTATATTGAGAGAGAAGGGGGTTCTATAGAAGTGGTGTGTGTTATATTGAGAGATGAGGGTGCTCTATAGAGGTAGTGTGTGTTATATTGAGAGAGGAGAGGGCTCTATAGAAGTAGTGTGTGTTATATTGAGAGAGGAGAGGGCTCTATAGAAGTAGTGTGTGTTATATTGAGAGAGGAGAGGGCTCTATAGAAGAAGTGTGTGTTATATTGAGAGAGTAGGGGCTCTATAGAAGTAGTGTGTGTTATATTGAGAGAGGAGGGGCTCTATAGAAGTAGTGTGTGTTATATTGAGAGAGGAGAGGGCTCTATAGAAGTAGTGTGTGTTATATTGAGAGAGGAGAGGGCTCTATAGAAGTAGTGTGTGTTATATTGAGAGAGGAGGAGGCTCTATAGAAGTAGTGTGTTTTATATTGAGAGAGGAGAGGGCTCTATAGAAGTAGTGTGTGTTATATTGAGAGATTAGGGGCTCTATAGAAGTAGTGTGTGTTATATTGAGAGAGGAGGGGCTCTATAGAAGTAGTGTGTGTTATATTGAGAGAGGAGAGGGCTCTATAGAAGTAGTGTGTGTTATATTGAGAGAGGAGAGGGCTCTATAGAAGTAGTGTGTGTTATATTGAGAGAGGAGGAGGCTCTATAGAAGTAGTGTGTGTTATATTGAGAGAGAAGGGGGCTCTATAGAAGTAGTGTGTGTTATATTGAGAGAGGAGAGGGCTCTATAGAAGTAGTGTGTGTTATATTGAGAGAGGAGAGGGCTCTATAGAAGTAGTGTGTGTTATATTGAGAGAGTAGGGGCTCTATAGAAGTGGTGTGTGTTATATTGAGAGAGGAGGGGGGCTTTATACAAGTAGTGTGTGTTATATTGAGAGAGGAGGGGGGCTTTATACAAGTAGTGTGTGTTATATTGAGAGAGGAGAGGGCTCTATAGAAGTAGTGTGTGTTATATTGAGAGAGGAGAGGGCTCTATAGAAGTAGTGTGTGTTATATTGAGAGAGTAGGGGCTCTATAGAAGTAGTGGAGTGTTATACTGAGAGAGGAGAGGTCTCTATAGAAGCAGTGTGTGTTATATTGAGAGAGTAGGGGCTCTATAGAAGTATTGTGTGTTATATTGAGAGAGGAGGGGCTCTATAGAAGTAGTGTGTGTTATATTGAGAGAGGAGAGGGCTCTATAGAAGTAGTGTGTTATATTGAAAGAGGAGAGGGCTCTATAGAAGTAGTGTGTGTTATATTGAGAGAGGAGGAGGCTCTATAGAAGAAGTGTGTGTTATATTGAGAGAGAAGGGGGCTCTATAGAAGTAGTGTGTGTTATAATGAGAGAGGAGGAGGCTCTATAGAAGTAGTGTGTGTTATATTGAGAGAGGAGGAGGCTCTATAGAAGTAGTGTGTGTTATATTGAGAGAGGAGAGGGCTCTATAGAAGTAGTGTGTGTTATATTGAGAAAGGAGGGGGCTCTATAGAAGTAGTGTGTGTTATATTGAGAGAGGAGAGGGCCACTATAGAAGTAGTGTGTGTTATATTGAGAGAGGAGAGGGCTCTATCGAAGTAGTGTGTGTTATATATTGAGAGAGAAGGGTGCTCTATAGAGGTAGTGTGTGTTACATTGAGAGAGGAGAGGGCTCTATAGAAGTAGTGTGTGTAATATTGAGAGAGGAGAGGGCTCTATAGAAGTAGTGTGTGTTATATTGAGAGAGAAGGGGGCTCTATAGAAGTAGTGTGTGTTATACTGAGAGAGGAGGGGGCTCTATAGAAGTAGTGTGTGTTATATTGAGAGAGTAGGGGCTCTATAGAAGTAGAGTGTGTTATATTGAAAGAGGGGGGCTCTATAGAAGTAGTGTGTGTTATATTGAGAGAGTAGGGGCTCTATAGAAGTAGTGTGTGTTATATTGAGAGAGGAGAGGGCTCTATAGAAGTAGTGTGTGTTATATTGAGAGAGGAGAGGGCTCTATAGAAGTAGTGTGTGTTATATTGAGAGAGGAGAGGGCTCTATAGAAGTAGTGTGTGTTATATTGAGAGAGGAGAGGGCTCTATAGAAGTAGTGTGCGTTATATTGAGAGAGGAGAGGGCTCTATAGAAGTAGTGTGTGTTATATTGAGAGAGGAGAGGGCTCTATAGAAGTAGAGTGTGTTATATTGAAAGAGGGGGGCTCTATAGAAGTAGTGTGTGTTATATTGAGAGAGGAGAGGGTTCTATAGAAGTAATGTGTGTTATATTGAGAGAGTAGGGGCTCTATAGAAGTAGTGTGTGTTATATTGAGAGAGGAGAGGAGGGGGGCTCTATAGAAGTAGTGTGTGTTATATTGAGAGAGGAGAGGGCTCTATAGAAGCAGTGTGTGTTATATTGAGAGAGGAGGGGCTCTATAGAAGTAATGTGTGTTATATTCAGAGAGAGGAGAGGGTTCTATAGAAGTAGTGTGTTTTATATTGAGAGAGGAGAGGGTTCTATAGAATTAGTGTGTGTTATATTGAGAGAGGAGGGGGCTCTATAGAAGTAGTGTGTGTTATATTGAGAGAGAGAAGGGTGCTCTATAGAGGTAGTGTGTGTTACATTGAGAGAGGAGAGGGCTCTATAGAAGTAGTGTGTGTTATATTGAGAGAGGAGGGGGCTCTATAGTAGTACTATTCTTAGCACTTTAATCCCTTTTACTCCCCATATCGGGGGAGGTCTATATGGCCTGCATGATTACCCTGACAAAGTATAACAACAAAATATGTGGTCTGGGACCCATGGTAACTAGGTTGTGTTAAGTAGTACTGTTCTTAGCACTTTAATACCTGTTAGTCCCGATATCGGGGGAGGTCTATATGGCCTGCATGATTACCCTGACAAAGTATAATAATAAAACATGCGGTTTGGGAGCCATGGTAACTATGTTGTGTTAAGTAGTACTATTCTTAGCACTTTAATCCCTTTAACTCCCCCGATCGGGTGAGGTCTATATGGCCTGCCTGATTACCCTGACAAAATATAACAATAAGACATGCGGTCTGGGAGCCATGGTAACTATGTTGTGTTAAGTAGTACTATTTTTAGCACTTTAATCCCTGTAACTCCCCCGATCGGGTGAGGTCTATATGGCCTGCCTGATTACCCTGACAAAGTATCACAAGAAGACATGCGGTCTGTGACCCATGGTAACTAGGTTGTGTTAAGTAGTACTGTTCTTAGCAGTTTAATACCTGTTATTCCCCATATCGGGGGAGGTCTATATAGCCTGCCTGATTACCCTGACAAAGTATCACAACAAGACATGCGGTCTGGGACCCATGGTAACTAGGTTGTGTTAAGTAGTACTGTTCTTAGCAGTTTAATACCTGTTACTCCCCATATCGGGGGAGGTCTATATGGCCTGCCTGATTACCCTGACAAAGTATCACAACAAGACATGCGGTCTGGGACCCATGGTAACTAGGTTGTGTTAAGTAGTAGTGTTCTTAGCAGTTTAATACCTGTTACTCCCCATATCAGGGGAGGTCTATATGGCCTGCATGATTACCCTGACAAAGTATAATAATAAAACATGAGGTCTGGGACCCATCATAATTAGGTTGTGTTTAGTAGTACTATTCTTAGCACTTTAATCCCTGTAACTCCCCCTATTGGGGGAGGTCTATATGGCCTGCATGATTACCCTGACAAAATATAACAACAAGACATGCGGTCTGGTACCCATGGTAACTAGGTTGTGTTAAGTAGTACTATTCTTAGCACTTTAAAACCTGTTACTCCCCCTATCTGGTGAGGTCTATATGGCCTGCATGATTACCCTGACAAAATATAACAATAAAACATGCGGCCTGAGACCCATGGTAAGGTTGTGTTAAGTAGTACTATTCTTAGCACTTTAATCCCTGTAACTCCCCCTATCTGGGGAGGTCTATATGGCCTGCATGATTACCCTGACAAAATGATTAAAAAGTTTTTTTGTTTAATGTTAAGCAGATATGAGTGATGGCTGGCACAGAGCAATTAACCACAGTATATGCTGTGTGAGCCTGAGACACAGGCCTGATAGAAAATGAAATTAGATTACACTAGCAAAATTATTTAAAAGTTTTTTAAAAAATTTTTACAATAATGTTAAGCAGATATGAGTGGTGGCTGGCACAGCAATTAACCACAGTATATGCTGTGTAAGCCTGACACACAGGCCTGATAGAAAATGAAATTAGATTACACTAGCAAAATGATTTAAAAATTTTTTTGTTTAAATTTACACTAATGTTAAGCAGATATGAGTGGTGGCTGGCACAGAGCAATGAACCACAGTATATGCTGTGTGAGCCTGAGATACAGGCCTGATAGAAAATTAAATTAGATTACACTAGCAAAATTATTTAAAGGTTTTTTTTTTAAAATTTACAATAATGTTAATCAGATATGAGTGGTGGCTGGCACAGCAATTAACCACAGTATGTGCTGTGTAAGCCTGACACACAGGCCTGATAGAAAATTAAATTAGATTACACTAGCAAAATGATTTAAAAGTTTTTTTGTTTAAATTTACACTAATGTTAAGCAGATATCAGTGGTGACACTAATCACAGTATATGCTGTGAGGCTCACACACAGGCTGACAGCCAGGCAAATGCAAATACAAAAAAAAAAAAAAAACGACTGAAGTTCTAGCCCTAAAAAGGGCTTTTTGGGCTGAAGTTCTAGCCCTAAAAAGGGCTTTTTGGGGTGCTGTCCTTACAGCAGAGATTAGATGAGTCCTTCAGGACTGTAGTAGACACTAAATACACTAGCCTAGCTATCTATTTCCTTATAATGTCAGCAGCAGCAACACTAAACCTCCTCTCACTAAGAAAGCAAGATCGTAATGAATCTAAAATGGCTGCTGCCCAGGAGCTGGGAGGGTCTGCGAGGGAGTGTCTGCTGCTGATTGGCTCAAATGTGTCTGAAGGCTGTGAGATACAGGGTCAAAGTTTCCTCAATGATGACGAATAGGGGGCGGATCGAACATCGCATATGTTCGCCCGCAGCGGCGAACGCGAACAAGCTATGTTCGCCGGGAACTGTTCTCCGGCGAACTGTTCGTGACGTTACTATAGAAGTAGTGTGTGTTATATTGAGAGAGGAGAGGGTTCTATAGAATTGGTGTGTGTTATATTGAGAGAGAAGGGGGCTCTATAGAAGTAGTGTGTGTTATATTGAGAGAGGAGAGGGCTCTATAGAAGTAGTGTGTGTTGTATTGAAAGAGGAGAGGGCTCTATAGAAGTAATGTGTATTATATTGAGAGAGGAGAGGGCTCTATAGAAGTAGTGTGTGTTATATTGAGAGAGGAGAGGGCTCTATAGAAGTAGTGTGTGTTATATTGAGAGAGGAGAGGGTTCTATAGAAGTAGTGTGTCTTATATTGAGAGAGGAGAGGGCTCTATATAATGTAGTGTGTATTATATTGAGAGAGGAGGGGGCTCTATATAAGTAGTGTGTGTTATATTGAGAGAGGAGGGTGCTCTATAGAAGTAGTGTGTGTTATATTGAGAGAGGAGAGGGTTCTATAGAAGTGGTGTGTGTTATATTGAGAGATGAGGGTGCTCTATAGAAGTAGTGTGTGTTATATTGAGAGAGGAGTGGGCTCTATAGAAGTAGTGTGTGTTATATTGAGAGAGGAGGGGGCTCTATAGAAGTAGTGTGTGTTATACTGAGAGCGGAGAGGAGAGGGCTCTATAGAAGTAGTGTGTGTTATATTGAGAGAGGAGGGTGCTCTATAGAAGTAGTGTGTGTTATATTGAGAGAGGAGAGGGTTCTATAGAAGTGGTGTGTGTTATATTGAGAGATGAGGGTGCTCTATAGAAGTAGTGTGTGTTTTATTGAAAGAGGAGAGGGCTCTATAGAAGTAGTGTGTGTTATATTGAGAGAGGAGGGGCTCTATAGAAGTAATGTGTGTTATATTGAGAGAAAGGAGAGGGTTCTATAAAAGTAGTGTGTCTTATATTGAGAGAGGAGAGGGCTCTATAGAATGTAGTGTGTATTATATTGAGAGAGGAGGGGGCTCTATATAAGTAGTGTGTGTTATATTGAGAGAGGAGGAGGCTCTATAGAAGTAGTGTGTGTTATATTGAGAGAGGAGAGGGTTCTATAGAAGTGGTGTGTGTTATATTGAGAGATGAGGGTGCTCTATAGAAGTAGTGTGTGTTATATTGAGAGAGGAGTGGGCTCTATAGAAATAGTGTGTGTTATATTGAGAGAGGAGGGGGCTCTATAGAAGTAGTGTGTGTTATATTGAGAGATGAGGGTTCTCTATAGAAGTAGTGTGTGTTATATTGAGAGAGGAGAGGGTTCTATAGAAGTGGTGTGTGTTATATTGAGAGAGGAGAGGGCTCTATATAAGTAGTGTGTGTTTTATTGAAAGAGGAGAGGGCTCTATAGAAGTAGTGTGTGTTATATTGAGAGAGAGGAGAGGGTTCTATAGAAGTAGTGTGTTTTATATTGAGAGAGGAGAGGGTTCTATAGAATTAGTGTGTGTTATATTGAGAGAGGAGGGGGCTCTATAGAAGTAGTGTGTGTTATATTGAGAGATGAGGGTGCTCTATAGAAGTAGTGTGTGTTATATTGAGAGAGGAGGGGGCTCTATAGAAGTAGTGTGTGTTATATTGAGAGAGGAGGGGGCTCTATAGAAGTAGTGTGTGTTATATTGAGAGAGGAGGGGGCTCTATAGAAGTAGTGTGTGTTATATTGAGAGAGAAGGGGGCTCTATAGAAGTAGTGTGTGTTATATTGAGAGAGGAGAGGGCTCTATCGAAGTAGTGTGTGTTATATTGAAAGAGGAGAGGGCTCTATAGAAGTAGTGTGTGTTATATTGAGAGAGGAGAGGGCTCTATAGAAGCAGTGTGTGTTTTATTGAGAGAGGAGAGGGCTCTATAGAAGTAGTGTGTGTTATATTGAGAGAGGAGAGGACTCTATAGAAGTAGTGTGTGTTAAATTGAGAGAGGAGAGGGCTCTATGTAGAGTGTGTTATACTGAGAGAGGAGAGGGCTCTATAGAAGTAGTGTGTGTTATATTGAGAGAGGAGGGGGCTCTATAGAAGTAGTGTGTGTTATATTGAGAGAGGAGAGGGTTCTATAGAAGTGGTGTGTGTTATATTGAGAGAGGAGGGTGCTCTATAGAAGTAGTGTGTGATATATTGAGAGGGGAGAGGGCTCTATAGAAGTAGTGTGTTATATTGAGAGAGTAGGGGGCTCTAAAGAAGTAGTGTGTGTTATATTGAGAGAGGAGGGTGCTCTATAGAAGTAGTGTGAGTTATATTGAGAGAGGAGAGGGTTCTATAGAAGTGGTGTGCGTTATATTGAGAGAGGAGGGTGGTCTATAGAAGTAGTGTGTGTTATATTGAGAGAGGAGAGGGCTCTATAGAAGTAGTGTGTGTTATATTGAGAGAGAGGAGAGCGTTCTATAGAAGTAGTGTGTGTTATATTGAGAGCGGAGAGGAGAGGGCTCTATAGAAGTAGTGTGTGTTTTATTGAGAGAGGAGAAGGCTCTATATAAGTAGTGTGTGTTATATTGAGAGCGGAGAGGAGAGGGCTCTATAAAAGTAGTGTGTGTTATATTGAGAGAGAGGAGAGCGTTCTATAGAAGTAGTGTGTGTTATATTGAGAGCGGAGAGGAGAGGGCTCTATAGAAGTAGTGTGTGTTATATTGAGAGCGGAGAGGAGAGGGCTCTATAGAAGTAGTGTGTGTTTTATTGAGAGAGGAGAAGGCTCTATAGAAGTAGTGTGTGTTATATTGAGAGCGGAGAGGAGAGGGTTCTATAGAAGTAGTGTGTATTATATTGGGAGTGGAGAGGGTTCTATAGAAGTAGTGTGTGTTATATTGAGAGAGGAGAGGGTTCTATGGAAGTACTGTGTGTTATATTGAGAGAGGAGAGGGCTCTATAGAAGTAGTGTGTATTATATTGAGAGAGGAGAGGGTTCTATAGAAGTAGTGTGTGTTATATTGAGAGAGGAGAGGGCTCTATGTAGAGTGTGTTATATTGAGAGAGGAGAGGGCTCTATAGAAGTAGTGTGTGTTATATTGAGAGAGGAGTGGGCTCTATAGAAGCAGTGTGTTTTATATTGAGAGAGAAGGGGGCTCTATAGAAATAGTGTGTGTTATATTGAGAGAGGTGGGGGCTCTATAGAAGTAGCATGTGTTATATTGAGAGAGGAGAGGGCACTATAGAAGTAGTGTGTGTTATATTGAGAGAGGAGAGGGCTCTATAGAAGTGATGTGTGTTATATTGAGAGAGGAGAGGGTTCTATAGAAGTAGTGTGTGTTATATTGAGAGAGGAGAGGGCTCTATAGAAGTATTGTGTGTTATATTGAGAGAGGAAGGGGCTCTATAGAAGTAGTGTGTTTTATATTGAGAGAGGAGAGGGCTCTATAGAAGTATTGTGTGTTATATTGAGAGAGAAGGGGGCTCTATAGAAGTAGTGTGTGTTATATTGAGAGAGGAGAGGGCTCTATATAAGTAGTGTGTGTTATATTGAAAGAGGAGAGGGTTCTATAGAAGTAGTGTGTGTTATATTGAGAGAGAAGAGGGTTCTATAGAAGTAGTGTGTGTTATATTGAGAGAGAAGAGGGTTCTATAGAATTAGTGTGTGTTATATTGAGAGAGGAGAGGGCTCTATAGAAGTAGTGTTTTTATATTGAGAAAGGAGAGGGCTCTATAGAAGTAGTGCGTGTTATATTGAGAGGAGAGGGCTCTGTAGAATTAGGCCTAGATTTAGAGTTCGGCGGTAAAAGGGCTGTTAACGCTCCGCGGCCTTTTTTCTGGCCGCACCATAAATTTAACTCTGGTATCGAGAGTTAAAACAAATGCTGCGTTAGGCTCCAAAAAAGGAGCGTAGGGCATTTTTACCGCAAATGCAACTCTCGATACCAGAGTTGCTTACGGACGCGGCCGGCATCAAAAACGTGCTCGTGCACGATTCCCCCATAGGAAACAATGGGGCTGTTTGAGCTGAAAAAAAACCTAACACCTGCAAAAAAGCAGCGTTCAGCTCCTAACGCAGCCCCATTGTTTCCTATGGGGAAACACTTCCTACGTCTGCACCTAACACTCTAACATGTACCCCGAGTCTAAGCACCCCTAACCTTACACTTATTAACCCCTAATCTGCCACTCCCGCTATCGCTGACCCCTGCATATTATTATTAACCCCTAATCTTCCGCTCCGTAAACCGCCGCAACCTACGTTATCCCTATGTACCCCTAATCTGCTGCCCTAACATCGCCGACCCCTATGTTATATTTATTAACCCCTAATCTGCCCCCCACAACGTCGCCGACACCTGCCTACACTTATTAACCCCTAATCTGCCGAGCGGACCTGAGCGCTACTATAATAAAGTTATTAACCCCTAATCCGTCTCACTAACCCTATCATAAATAGTATTAACCCCTAATCTGCCCTCCCTAACATCGCCGACACCTACCTTCAATTATTAACCCCTAAACTTCCGATCGGAGCTCACCGCTATTCTAATAAATGTATTAACCCCTAAAGCTAAGTCTAACCCTAACACTAACACCCCCCTAACTTAAATATAATTTACATATAACGAAATAAATTAACTCTTATTAAATAAATTAATCCTATTTAAAGCTAAATACTTACCTGTAAAATAAACCCTAATATAGCTACAATATAAATTATAATTATATTTTAGCTATTTTAGGATTAATATTTATTTTACAGGCAACTTGGTATTTATTTTAACTAGGTACAATAGCTATTAAATAGTTAAGAACTATTTAATAGTTACCTAGTTAAAATAATAACAAATTTACCTGTAAAATAAATCCTAACCTAGGATATAATTAAACCTAACACTACCCTATCAATAAAATAATTAAATAAACTACCTACAATTACCTACAATTAACCTAACACTACACTATCAATAAATTAAATAAACACAATTGCTACAAATAAATACAATTAAATAAACTAGCTAAAGTACAAAAAATAAAAAAGAACTAAGTTACAGAAAATAAAAAAATATTTACAAACATAAGAAAAATATTACAACAATTTTAAACTAATTACACCTACTCTAAGCCCCCTAATAAAATAACAAAGCCCCCCAAAATAAAAAATTCCCTACCCTATTCTAAATTTAAAAAGTTACAAGCTCTTTTACCTTACCAGCCCTGAACAGGGCCCTTTGCGGGGCATGCCCCAAAGAATTCAGCTCTTTTGCCTGTAAAAAAAACATACAATACCCCCCCCCAACATTACAACCCACCACCCACATACCCCTAATCTAACCCAAACCACCCTTAAATAAACCTAACACTAAGCCCCTGAAGATCTTCCTACCTTGTCTTCACCATACCAGGTTCACCGATCCGTCATGGCTCCGATATCTTCATCCAACCCAAGCGGGGGCTAGACATCCACTGAAGAAGTCCAGAAGAGGGTCCAAAGTCTTCCTCCTATCCGGCAAGAAGAGGACATCCGGACCGGCAAACATCTTCTCCAAGCGGCATCTTCTATCTTCTTCCATCCGGTGCGGAGCGGGTCCATCTTGAAGCAGGCGACGCGGATCCATCCTCTTCTTCCGATGTCTCCCGACGAATGACGGTTCCTTTAAGGGACGTCATCCAAGATGGCGTCCCTCGAATTCCGATTGGCTGATAGGATTCTATCAGCCAATCGGAATTAAGGTAGGAATTTTCTGATTGGCTGATGGAATCAGCCAATCAGAATCAAGTTCAATCCGATTGGCTGATCCAATCAGCCAATCAGATTGAGCTCGCATTCTATTGGCTGTTCCGATCAGCCAATAGAATGCGAGCTCAATCTGATTGGCTGATTGTATCGGCCAATCGGATTGAACTAGATTCTGATTGGCTGATTCCATCAGCCAATCAGAAAATTCCTACCTTAATTCTGATTGGCTGATAGAATCCTATCAGCCAATCGGAATTCGAGGGACGCCATCTTGGATGACGTCCCTTAAAGGAACCGTCATTCGTTGGGAGACATCGGAAGAAGAGGATGGATCCGCGTCGCCTGCTTCAAGATGGACCCGCTCCGCACCGGATGGAAGAAGATAGAAGATGCCGCTTGGAGAAGATGTTTGCCGGTCCGGATGTCCTCTTCTTGCCGGATAGGAGGAAGACTTTGGACCCTCTTCTGGACTTCTTCAGTGGATGTCTAGCCCCCGCTTGGGTTGGATGAAGATATCGGAGCCAGGACGGATCGGTGAACCTGGTATGGTGAAGACAAGGTAGGAAGATCTTCAGGGGCTTAGTGTTAGGTTTATTTAAGGGTGGTTTGGGTTAGATTAGGGGTATGTGGGTGGTGGGTTGTAATGTTGGGGGGGGGGTATTGTATGTTTTTTTTACAGGCAAAAGAGCTGAATTCTTTGGGGCATGCCCCGCAAAGGGCCCTGTTCAGGGCTGGTAAGGTAAAAGAGCTTGTAACTTTTTAAATTTAGAATAGGGTAGGGAATTTTTTATTTTGGGGGGCTTTGTTATTTTATTAGGGGGCTTAGAGTAGGTGTAATTAGTTTAAAATTGTTGTAATATTTTTCTTATGTTTGTAAATATTTTTTTATTTTCTGTAACTTAGTTCTTTTTTATTTTTTGTACTTTAGCTAGTTTATTTAATTGTATTTATTTGTAGCAATTGTGTTTATTTAATTTATTGATAGTGTAGTGTTAGGTTAATTGTAGGTAATTGTAGGTAGTTTATTTAATTATTTTATTGATAGGGTAGTGTTAGGTTTAATTATATCTTAGGTTAGGATTTATTTTACAGGTAATTTTGTAATTATTTTAACTAGGTAACTATTAAATAGTTCTTAACTATTTAATAGCTATTGTACCTAGTTAAAATAATTACCAAGTTGCCTGTAAAATAAATATTAATCCTAAAATAGCTAAAATATAATTATAATTTATATTGTAGCTATATTAGGATTTATTTTACAGGTAAGTATTTAGCTTTAAATAGGATTAATTTATTTAATAAGAGTTAATTTATTTCGTTATATGTAAATTATATTTAAGTTAGGGGGGTGTTAGTGTTAGGGTTAGACTTAGCTTTAGGGGTTAATCCATTTATTAGAATAGCGGTGAGCTCCGATCGGAAGATTAGGGGTTAATAATTGAAGTTAGGTGTCGGCGATGTTAGGGAGGGCAGATTAGGGGTTAATACTATTTATGATAGGGTTAGTGAGGCGGATTAGGGGTTAATACATTTATTATAGTAGCGGTGCGGTCCGCTCGGCAGATTAGGGGTTAATAAGTGTAGGCAGGTGTCGGCGACGTTGAGGGGGGCAGATTAGGGGATAATAAATATAATATAGGGGTCGGCGGTGTTAGGGGTAGCAGATTAGGGGTACATAGGGATAACGTAGGTGGCGGCGCTTTGCGGTCGGAAGATTAGGGGTTAATTATTTTAAGTAGCTGGCGGCGATGTTGTGGGGGGCAGATTAGGGGTTAATAAATGTAATATAGGGGTCGGCGGGGTTAGGGGCAGCAGATTAGGGGTACATAAGTATAACGTAGGTGGCGGTCGGCAGATTAGGGGTTAAAAATTTTAATCGAGTGGCGGCGATGTGGGGGGAGCTCGGTTTAGGGGTACATAGGTAGTTTATGGGTGTTAGTGTACTTTAGGGTACAGTAGTTAAGAGCTTTATAAACCGGCGTTAGCCAGAAAGCTCTTAACTCCTGCTATTTTCAGGCGGCTGGAATCTTGTCGTTAGAGCTCTAACGCTCACTGCAGAAACGACTCTAAATACCGGCGTTAGAAAGATCCCATTGAAAAGATAGGCTACGCAAATGGCGTAGGGGGATCTGCGGTATGGAAAAGTCGCGGCTGTAAAGTGAGCGTTAGACCCTTTAATCAATGACTCCAAATACCAGCGGGCGCCCAAAACCAGCGTTAGGAGCCTCTAACGCTGGTTTTGACGGCTACCGCAGAACTCTAAATCTAGGCCCTAGTGTTTGTTATATTGAGAGAGGAGAGGGCTCTATAGAAGTAGTTTGTGTTATATTGAGAGAGGAGGCTCTATAGAAGTAGTGTGTGTTATATTGAGAGAGGAGGGGCTCTATACAGAGGTAGTGTGTGTTATATTGAGAGAGCTCTATAGAAGTAGTGTGTGTTATATTGAGAGGAGAGGGCTCTATATAAGTAGTGTGTGTTATATTGAGAGAGGAGAGGGTTCTATGGAAGTAGTGTGTGTTATATTGAGACAGAAGGGGGCTCTATAGAAGTAGTGTGTGTTATATTGAGAGAGGAGGGGGCTCTATAGAAGTAGTATGTGTTATATTGAGAGAGGAGGGGCTCTATAGAAGTAGTGTGTGTTATATTGAGAGAAGAGAGGGCTCTATAGAAGTAGTGTGCGTTATATTGAGAGAGGAGAAGGCTCTATGGAAGTAGAGTGTGTTATATTGAGAGAGGAGGGGGCTCTATAGAAGTAGTGTGTGTTATATTGAGAGAGGAGAGGACTCTATAGAAGTAGAGTGTGTTATATTGAGAGAGGAGGGGGCTCTATAGAAGTAGTGTGTATTATATTGAGAGAGGAGAGGGTTCTATAGAAGTAGTGTGTGTTATATTGAGAGAGGAGAGGGCTCTATGTAGAGTGTGTTATATTGAGAGAGGAGAGGGCTCTATAGAAGTAGTGTGTGTTATATTGAGAGAGGAGTGGGCTCTATAGAAGCAGTGTGTTTTATATTGAGAGAGAAGGGGGCTCTATAGAAATAGTGTGTGTTATATTGAGAGAGGAGGGGGCTCTATAGAAGTAGCATGTGTTATATTGAGAGAGGAGAGGGCACTATAGAAGTAGTGTGTGTTATATTGAGAGAGGAGAGGGCTCTATAGAAGTGATGTGTGTTATATTGAGAGAGGAGAGGGTTCTATAGAAGTAGTGTGTGTTATATTGAGAGAGGAGAGGGCTCTATAGAAGTATTGTGTGTTATATTGAGAGAGGAAGGGGCTCTATAGAAGTAGTGTGTTTTATATTGAGAGAGGAGAGGGTTCTATAGAATTAGTCTGTGTTATATTGAGAGAGGAGGGGGCTCTATAGAAGTGGTGTGTGTTATATTGAGAGAGAAGGGGGCTCTATAGAAGTAGTGTGTGTTATATTGAGAGAGGAGAGGGCTCTATATAAGTAGTGTGTGTTATATTGAAAGAGGAGAGGGTTCTATAGAAGTAGTGTGTGTTATATTGAGAGAGAAGAGGGTTCTATAGAAGTAGTGTGTGTTATATTGAGAGAGAAGAGGGTTCTATAGAATTAGTGTGTGTTATATTGAGAGAGGAGAGGGCTCTATAGAAGTAGTGTTTTTATATTGAGAAAGGAGAGGGCTCTATAGAAGTAGTGCGTGTTATATTGAGAGGAGAGGGCTCTGTAGAATTAGTGTTTGTTATATTGAGAGAGGAGAGGGCTCTATAGAAGTAGTTTGTGTTATATTGAGAGAGGAGGCTCTATAGAAGTAGTGTGTGTTATATTGAGAGAGGAGGGGCTCTATACAGAGGTAGTGTGTGTTATATTGAGAGAGCTCTATAGAAGTAGTGTGTGTTATATTGAGAGGAGAGGGCTCTATATAAGTAGTGTGTGTTATATTGAGAGAGGAGAGGGTTCTATGGAAGTAGTGTGTGTTATATTGAGACAGAAGGGGGCTCTATAGAAGTAGTGTGTGTTATATTGAGAGAGGAGGGGGCTCTATAGAAGTAGTATGTGTTATATTGAGAGAGGAGGGGCTCTATAGAAGTAGTGTGTGTTATATTGAGAGAAGAGAGGGCTCTATAGAAGTAGTGTGCGTTATATTGAGAGAGGAGAAGGCTCTATGGAAGTAGAGTGTGTTATATTGAGAGAGGAGGGGGCTCTATAGAAGTAGTGTGTGTTATATTGAGAGAGGAGAGGACTCTATAGAAGTAGAGTGTGTTATATTGAGAGAGGAGGGGGCTCTATAGAAGTAGTGTGTGTTATATTGAGAGAGGAGAGGGCACTATAGAGGTAGTTTGTGTTATATTGAGAGAGGAGAGGACTCTATAGAAGTAGAGTGTGTTATATTGAGAGAGGAGGGGGCTCTATAGAAGTAGTGTGTGTTATATTGAGAGAGGAGAGGGCACTATAGAGGTAGTTTGTGTTATATTGAGAGAGGAAAGGGCTCTATAGAAGTAGTGTGTGTTATATTCATACTCCATAGAAAGCACAACAACGTTGAATTTCATAATTTGCTGTCATTTTTCATATTCAGTGACATAACAGTGAGAGGCGTCATAGGAAGAGATGTCACATGAAGTAAAGCAATATGCAAAAACAGACTTTTAAAAATGTTAAAGAATAAAAAGAATTCCTTTACTTTAGAATTTGTACCAGTAAACAGAAAAAAGTCTGCATCACTAGTCCAGTGATTTTTAACCTTTTTTTTGCCGTGGCACACTTTTTTACATTAAAAAATCCTGTGGCACACCACCTTCCCAAAATTTAAAAAAAATCCCACATTGTAGCCTAATACAGCATATAAATATACACATACACACAAACACACACATACTGTATGTATTGTGCTGTTATGCCATGCCTCCTACAAACTACCCCTGCACTGGGAGTACAAAACAAGCAAAGTTTAAAAAATATGTCACACTGTTGTCAGTCTGCCGTGGCACACCTGAGGATCTCTCACGGCACACTAGTGTGCCACGGCACACTGGTTGAAAAACACTGCACTAGTCAACATTTATTAAAATGTCTAATGTAAACAAATAATACATGTGCACATATGATTAAAAATCTTTTACTATTAACTTTCAGTAAAGTTCTAAAGAAACATAAGCCATCTCCTAATCAACTATTTGTAACTCTCCAGCTTTTATATATTATCACTTCTGCAGGGCTCAGCTGAATGCTTAATGACAAACAGAACTGAAGTGACGCAAAACAACCCTAGATCCACTGTCCTAACAGCCAGTAGCAATGCTTCCTAAGTTGTCCTATACATTTAATGACACTCTGAGGGCAGAGGTGCAGGGGACGAGCTAGGCTGCAATGTGTCAAATTAATATAAATAGGAGGAGAGACACAGCAAACAGTGCAGCTGACCTTACTGTGTGATTATGCACAGCACCGGACTGGGTGAGCTGTTGGGGGTAACTGGATGTTTGTATTATTTAGTCTGACCGCAATTTTCATATTTTTTAAATATGTGTAGGAAGTGGTGTATGTTTAAAACTCATGCTAAAAAGCTGCTAAAATATGAAGATTACTATGAGACTAAATAATGCAATGATGCAAACAATAAATGATCTACAGTAGTAGCCAAGTGATCCCCCATCTTTTAGAACAAATCAGCACAGCTCCTTACCTAGGGCGAGATTACATATGCTGCACAAGCTTCAGCACAACTGCTGAAACCCGTGCCGCCCGTAATTTCACCTTGAACATTGGGGTATCACATAAACCCCCCCCCGGCAGTTCATAAAATGCTGTAAGTCGGATAAACTTTAGAAACTGCCGGCGCCTAAGAAAATAAAAAAAAATATATCAAATCTCCCGTAAAAGTCTAAACCGCCTCCCAAAAATAAACCTGACAAGTAAAAACCCTATATCCACCATTAAACCGACATCGGAATGAATAATAAATGTATTAACCCCCTAAACCGACAATCCCCCACAACGCAATATGCCTTATTAAACTATTAACCCCTAATCCACCATTCACACACATCGCAATCTACCTAGTAAAAATATTAACCCCTAAATCCGCCAACCCCAACACCGCAAACTACCAAATAAATGTATTAACCCCTAATCCGCCATTCACCCACAACTCATAGTCCCTATTAAAACTATTAACCCCTAATCCACCATTAACCCACATCGCAACAAACCTTATAAAACTATAAACCCCTAAACCGCCAAATCCACACAACGCAATAATCCTAATAAAACTATTAACCCCTAATCCGCCAAACCCCCACAAAGCAAGTATTCTAATTAAAGGGACCTTGAACCCAAATTTTTTATTTTGTGATTAAGATAGAGAATGCCATTTTAGGCAACTTTCTAATTTACTCCAATTATCAAATTTTCTTCATTCTCTTGGTATCTTTAATTGAAAAGCAAGAATGTAAGTTTAGATGCCGGCCCATTTTTGGTGAACAACCTGGGTTGTTCTTGCTGATTGGTGGATAAATGCACCCACCAATAAACAAGTGCTGCCTAGGGTCTGAACCAAAAATTGGCTGGCTCCTTAGCTTAGATGCCTTCTTTTTCAAATAAAGGTAGCAAGAGAACGAAGAAAAAATGATAATAGGAGTAAATTAGATAGCATGCTCTATCTGAAACATGAAATAATTTTTTTTGATTCAGTGTCCCTTTAAGAAAAATTTACTTCTGCATTCCCTATGAATGCGGTGATGTAGCCAAGCACATGCGCAGTCATCTGCTAGCAAATTTCAACGTAGGAGAAACTGTCTCAGGGCATTTGCACAAGCTGAAAGCGCATACACGGCCCCTCATCTCAGACATGACACTTACAAAGCAGGAGAGCCTTTACAGTCACAGTATAATAATAAGGAATTATTTCAATTTTACTAAAAACAGTATTTGTCCTAAAGTTTCCATTTTTCCGTATTATTATAGTGTGACTTTACAGGCTCTCTTGCTAACAGGAAGGGACTATTTGCTGCACATTCTCTGAGTGATTGTTTAAACGGACACAAATCAGAAGAATAAAAAACATATACAAACAGATCCTTCACACTAGGAGCAAGATTACATATGCTGTGTCGCCCGCAAAAGATGACATGCCGGTTTTTACGCGGTTTTGGTATCACATATACGGCGCCCCATATAAATGCGGCGCTTAAATTTCACCCGTCACCCGCAATTTTTACTCCTATAAGCTAACATAGAACTGCGTCGCAAATCGGTATCACATATTCAGTACAAGGACTTACGCAGCAAAAATAGAGACATTTTACTTCATTTTCACCTCGCCACACATAGGCAGATGCAGCAAGCCTTGCAATGAAAATATGAGCACCGTAACTCCCTTAACTGCCTGAAAATATAAACTAACACTTAACGCATGCGCAATATCTATCTACCCGTCAACCGCAATCCCCCACCGCAATAACTAATAAAGTATATTAACCTCAGTTTACGGCGTCGATCGTACGAAGAGGATCCTTCACGCTATATGGCTCAACTGTTGCCGGTCCTGCTCCGCACTCATTTTCGCTTCGCTCCGGCTGAAGGAAGTGGTCCCCGCTTAGAAGAAGATGTCGGCCGCTTGGAAGAAGACTTCACCGCCTGGAACAGGACCTTCTCCGCCAGACTTCAGGAATGGTGAGTACCTAATTTAGAGTTAGGATTTTTCATTTTTTTTTTAGATTAGGGTTTTAATGGGCACTCTTAAAAGAGCTGAATGTTCTTTTAAGGGCAGTAAAAGAGCTGAATGCCCATACAAATGCCCCTTTAGGGGCAATGGGTAGGTAGTTTAGGATTTTTTAGTGTTATTTTTTTTTATTTTGGGGGGTGGGGGTTTTACTGTTAGAGGGGGACTTAGTGTTTTTAAGGTAAAAGAGCTGTTTAATTTAGGGCAATGCCCTACAAAAAAAACCTTTTAAAGGCTATTGGTAGTTTAGCAATAGATTAGGGGGTGTTTGGTTTTTATTTTCGGAGGTTTATTTTCATAGTCATTAGGTTTAATTTCTTTTTATTTTGAATAATTTTGTTTATTATTTTCTGTAATGTTAGACTTTTTTATTTTTGGGTAATTTTAGATTAATTTATTTTAATTTAATCTTAGGTTTATTTTTCTAAGTACTGTTATGATTTTTTATTTGAATTATAATTAAGTATTTTATGTAATTTGGGGTTAATTTAGTGGGTGTTTGGTTAGGGGGCTTAGTAATTAAATTAGCTTATTTGTGTTGTGGGGGTTTGGTGGATTAGGGGTTGATAGGTTAAAGGGACACTGAACCCACATTTTTTTCTTTTAAGATTCAGATAGAGCATGCAATTTTAAGCAACTTTCTAATTTACTCCTATTATCAAATTTTCTTCATTCTCTTGGTATCTTTCTTTGAAAAGCAAGGATGCAAGTTTAGATGCCGGCCCATTTTTGGTGAACAACCTGGGTTGTTCTTGCTGATTGGTGGATAAATTCACCCACCAATAAACAATGGCTGTTTAGGGTACTGTACCAAAAAAATAGCTTAGATGCCTTCTTTTTCAAATAAAGATAACAAGAGAACGAACACCATTTCCGTATTAGGGGAAAGCTCAGATCAGAAAACTGTCCATACACAGGGCCGCCATCAGGGGGTGACAGGGGTGACTCCTGTTAGGGGCTCAATGGGCCAGGGGGCCCCATAAGGCAAGAACAACTTTAAAAAAAAACAAAAAAACATTTTTTATTTTTATTTTGGCAGCCGCCAGAGGGTACTACAGCAGAGTGCTATTGAGCGTGGGAAATGTTATTACAAGGAGTAAAGCATTAGCATTTGAGAGGATTTCTGAGCATGCACTAAACCACTATGCACAGTGTGAGAAAGACTTGGCACTTAAATGGACACTGAACGCAAATTTTTCTTTCGTGATTCCGATAGAGCAGCAATTTTAAGCAACTTTCTAATTTATCATCAATTTTTCTTCATTCTCTTGCTATCTTTATTTGAAAAATAATGCATCTAAGCTATTTTTTTTTTAGAACTCTAGTCAGCAATTTTTTATTGATGGATGAATTTATCCATCAATCAGCAAGAACAACCCAGGTTGTTCACCAAAAATGGGCCGGCATCTAAACTTACATTCTTGCATTTCAAATAAAGATACCAAGAGAATGAAGAAAATGTGATAATAGAAGTAAATTAGAAAGTTGCTTAAAATGTCATGCTCTATCTGAATCACGAAAGAAAAAAATTGGGTTCAGTGTCCCTTTAAGTTTGTACAGTGTGTGTCTGAGTCAGACCACGGATCACTTTCATTTGCAGAGGAGGTAGGACTTAGTAAATGTTTTTTATTTCTTTGTGCAATTTTGGATTGTAACTTCAGTGTGGTAGTAGTTGTATGGTGGGGCCAGGGGTCCATAAAAAACACTTTTTGTTTTAGCAATATGCAGCAGTGTATTTATGATTATTTGACAATGCTGTAGAAATTCTATATTTCTATTTTATATTTAAAGCCATGCAGAAATGTTTTCTGCTCAATACACAAATGGTAAGTGCCCTTTTGGCAGATATGAGTTTTATTTTATTAATATATATATTTTAATTATATTCCAGTTTACTGCCCCTTTATGCAAGGACTTTCCAGATGCAAGGAGGCATTTTATCTAAGATTTTTACATCTACATAAAATGTTATACTCTCAGACTAAGATTGCTCAGTGTTTAAAATGAGACAGGATAACTTAACACTGTTCAGTTTACACTACTGCTGACTTAATTTTGAAATATATACGATAAAGCCTAAATCCTGCATTTAACCAGATCTAATGGTATGAGACTGAGTACCACAGCTTTTTTTTTTTTTTACATTTAATCTTTATTTTACAAAAATAAGAGACATCCAATACCAACGAAACAACAATTAATTAAAAAAAATAAATAAATAAATACAATACATAAAAACAAGTACAAAGACATTGTTCGTAATCCTCTAATTCAGATAGTATTCCTTTAATTCATCTAATTCATTTAGTGGCCTAGACTAATCTATTCTCTTTGAGCCTCCCATCCTTTTAAGTCTATTATCCCCTAAAAAAAAAAAAAAAAAAAAAAAGGGAAGAAAGAAGAAAAAAAACCCTCTCTCCTCTGCCTCCTCCTCCCTCTCTCCCTCCCTAATTCAGATTTATATTAACAATTTATTCTATATATGATACAAACTCTTTACCCTGGGCGCATACAAAATCTTTCCACGTCTTACAGAAAGATTTTCCTATTGCCCCCTCTAATTTAGATTCATAGGCCGCTTTAATTGCTGAGTCTAATAGCAACTTCTTTGCTTCTGTGATGGAGGGTATTTTATAGGTGATCCAGTTCTTAAAAATAAGTGTCCTGACAATTATTATTGCTGTTAATATAAAATTCACGTTAGTCTCCCAAGAGATATGGGTCGTCAGAAAAAGGACAGAGTATTTCACCAGCTGTAATTTCCTTTTAATTATGTTTGAAAGAAGGTATTCCATCTTTGCCCAGAACTGAATCAGTTTAGGGCAGTCCCATAACAAATGGCCTAGGTCTGGATCATGAGCACGACATTTAGGACAAGAATTAGACACAGTTTTGTTCCATTTGGCTACTCTACGTGGGATTAAATAATCCCTATGTATTATTCTAAATTGAACTATTTGAATAGTATTTAAGCTTTTTAACAATATTTTATCTAAATCAACTAACTCTATCGTTGATGCCCAACTAGATGCCAGCTCTAGCACCGTGGAACCTTCTTCCAAAGATAGCAAAAATTTGTAGATTAAGGACAAGCGGGTGATCTTCCCAAATCTGTGGGACTAAGTTTGTTCGTTTAAAAATGTAATTTTTTACTTGTATGAAAAAGAATATGTGTTTTCTTTGGACTGCAGGGAAGTTTTCTTGGAATTTATCGAATGAGTAAAGTTTGCCCCAGTTAGTATCATAGAAATCCCTTACTATCAGTGGTTTCTCTGGCGACCATTTTTTAAAGATATCGACCGTACTGCCTAAAGGAAAATGAGTGTTACCCCTTATCGGCAACCACTTTGAAATATTTTGCATTAAACCGATGCGTTTAGAGAGATTTCTCCAGACCCATAGAATATCCCTATATAGAGGGTGCTCCAAAATTCTTCCCCCCCCATATCTTTATTTGATGCAAAGATAACATAATTTAAAGAGAGCGGAAAACACACCTGGTTCTCTAGAACCTCATCCGAATATAGAAAGGATCTGGATAACCAATCCATAGGAAATCGCAAAATAGAAGCATGATTATACCATTCTAAATTCGGTAGAGCCAACCCTCCTTTACCATAAGGTTGATATAGCTTAGTTAGTTTCAATCTAGGTTTCCTCCCACTCCATAAGAAGATTCTCAGTGATTGATTGAAGCGTCAAAGATCATTTTTATTTATCAGAAAGGGATGCATCCTTAAAGTATGAAGAATTTTAGGGATAATAAACATTTTAAAAAGAGCTATTTTACCTAATAAAGAAACTGGGAGCGATGCCCATGATTTCAGTTTATCTCTACTATCCCCTAAAATTGTTGAAAAAATGTCTTTATACCAATCAGCTAGGTTTGCAGAAATTTTTAGCCCCAAATACTCTAGTATTTTAGTTTCTATAAATTGATAAGGCTGTGGGTCCTCTGGATTTTTTTAAGCCAAAGAATTTTAGATTTCGTGAGGTTAGTTTTATAGCCTGAGACCATACTATATTGGTCCAGTAATTTCACAATCGCATCAATTTGACTCCTTAACACTGTTCAGTTTACACTACTGCTGACTTAATTTTGAAATATATACGATAAAGCCTAAATCCTGCATTTAACCAGATGGTATGAGACTGAGTACCACAGCTTATGGTTCCACCAAGACCATATAGAGTACAGCATTTTCAAAATCCATAAGTACAGCTGACAGATGGGAACATTTGTACACCATATTTGAAGTGGTGCTCTTGGTTGGGGGATAAAAACAAACATATGTCAACCTTTCAAAAGTACCTTTCTTCATCTACCCAGGTCATTAATGCACAATTTTGAATTTACAGAATTATTTTTGTTTGCACATTTACAAATATAATTCTTTAAAAAGTGATCTCTTTTTTTATCATGCATGTCACACACTGTTGATTTAGGGGATGCAATGTGCATAAATTTTACCTACTGTGAGTGTTTCTGTGGGTGTCTTTGTTTAGGTCTTTGTGCTTTTGTTTGTGGCTCTATGAGTGTGTATGTATTTTTTTTTCTGTGGGTCTCTCTGTGAGGGTGGGTGTGTATGTCTTTGTGCATTTTCTGTGGATCGCTGTGAGGGTGTGTGAGTATGTCTTTGTGCTTTTTCTATGGGTGTCTCTGTGAGGGTGGGTGTGTATGTCTTTGTGTGTTTTCTGTGGATGTCTCTCTGAGGGTGTGTGCATATGTCTGTGTGTTTTCAGTGGGTGTCTCTATGAGGGTGTGTGTATGTCTGTGCATTTTGTGTAGGTGTCTCTGTGAGAGTGTGTGTATGACTGTGTGTTTTCTGTGGGTGTCTATATGAGGGTGTGTGTATGTCTGTGCATTTTCTGTAGGTGTCTCTGTGAGAGTGTGTGTATGACTGTGTGTTTTCTGTGGGTGTCTCAGTGAGGGTGTGTGTGTATGTATGTCTTTGTGTGTTTTCTGTGGGTGTCTCTATGTGTGTTTATGTCTTTGTGTGTTTTCTGAGGCCGTCTCTGTCAGTGTTTCCTTGGGTGTATGTACAAGTTTGTGTTTGAGTTTGTGTGTGTGTGTGTGTGTGTCCATTGTCTGTTCCTTTATAGGACATTTTGACATTACTACTGATTATTCACATCTTTCTAAGGACATTGAGACTAATGATACCTTTCCAGAAGTCACCAATCCACCATTTAACCTTTAAATTAATGTTTAGGCAGTTCAGGGCCCGTCCTTTCAGCCACTGCATGCTGTTGTCATCATATAGTTGGCATCTTCCTTGACAAAAAGATAATCAGAACTCCATATTATGTTTTGTAAATCTCCTTTTTTGACAAAACTGTAGTCTACCTCATTACTTGCGTGTCTGCTAGAGTGTCTATATATGAATCCTTATGTGTGAGTGTGTGTTTCAGTGTATGAGTGTGTCTGTGTGATTCTTTGCGTGTCTGCTAGAGTGCCTATATGTTAATCCTTATGTGTGAGTGTGTGTTTCAGTGTATGAGTGTGTTTGTGTTTCTTTGCGTGTCTGCTAGAGTGTCTATATATGAATCCTTATGTGTGAGTGTGGGTTTCAGTGTATGAGTGTGTTTGTGTTTCTTTGCGTGTCTGCTAGAGTGTCTATATATGAATCCTTATGTGTGAGTGTGGGTTTCAGTGTATGAGTGTGTTTGTGTTTCTTTGCGTGTCTGCTAGAGTGTCTATATATGAATCCTTATGTGTGAGTGTGGGTTTCAGTGTATGAGTGTGTCTGTGTGTTTCAGTGTATGTTACTACCT